>NC_061119.1:91102297-91176356 GCF_002878395.1 Capsicum annuum
TTTTATGTTGAGAATGATTAATTGAATTCAAATCCATGTTGGGTGATAAATTTATGTGGAGTTGATTTGTATAAATGTATATTCATGTGAACCTATGAATAAACCCTAGATGATGAAATTAGAGATGAATCATGATGATTAATTGTTGTATAATGTTGTCTACATGTGCTATGCCTACCATGTGTTTGATTAAATGCCTAGATGAAGGAACAATGCCCAACTAGTATGATATCATGAACTCCCCATGTATGTACAAGCTTATGTATATCACATGTTTGATGATATTCTTTAATATATGAATTAAGAATTATGTTGTTGGTCATGTGTTCAATTAACCCATGCTATGTCAGTTTCTTCTCATCGAGTCCTGGGGGTACCTGTACCCGAACATTTAGATGTGTGCCTAGAGCTATGTCATGTTTTCAGATACTCTCAGTCAAGCTATGATCTATAGAACTCAGTCTGTCATGTGACTCAAAAAATCTCAGAAATCTCAGTAATCTTAGTAGTTTAGTAATCTCAGTGATCTCAGTACTCAGTAATCTCAGTAATCTCAGTATTCCCAGTAAGTCTTAGTAACCTCAGTACTCTCAGTCAGTCCTCAGATCTCACTAGCATTTCATCGGTTAATGAAACTCAGTAAATTTAGATAAGCTCCACTAAACTATACCATTAGTATCAGTTCAGTTAATTAGTTTAGCACAATTAATCAATTCAATGTCTATTTAGATGGGAGTAGGAATTAGCACCGAGTGAACCTAAGGATGGGAACTCACCTGTTATTTGAGGGTGCGATTCTTAGAATCAATCCTTGCATTCTAGAACTATGTAACCAGCATAGGTTGAGACATCGTAGCCTACTATATGAGGGTAGATGAGGTGGCTTAACCTGTTATATGAGGCTTCCCTCTGTTCTCATTAGAGTTACTGTTATATGAAGGTTACTCACATGTTGTCTTTACCAGTGGTGCGGTATTGACACCTTCCAATCAGGGCACAGATTAAAGCCTAGCTCAGCTTTTATAGCACAATTAGGGCCTAACGATTAGATGACTACTTCCCATAATCTCAGTTATAGTCTCAGTCTCAGTAAAAGAACTCAGATAGTTCTTCAGATTTAAGGACATTCAAATACAGCCAATTCAGATACAGTACAAAACTCAGATGATTCCATTGGATTTAGGAATGTCAAATACATTCACTCATGTTATCATTTATATCAGTTCTCAGAACTTATGTTATCAGTATTCAGTTTTAAGACTGTTAGATATAGTCAACCAGACCAGTTCTTCATAATCAAAACTGTAAGACATAGTTATTCATATATCAGTAACATAGTATCAGTCCCTCAGTATTCAGTAATATAGTATCAGCCTTTCTCACTCATCAGTGAGGTAAACTCAGTAGTCAGAATTCAGTATTCAGTCCTATCACGATCTCAATTACAGTTACGTAGTCATGCATGTATTCTCACATTCAAGTTAGCCAGTTAGTTAATATTGTTTATGCATATGAACTATTTGCATTTAGCTTGTCTCACTTGCATACCAGTACATTCAAAGTACTGACGCATTTGTGTTATGGTGTCTTATACCATAGGTTTAGAAGCATGAGCTCTAGAGAACCAGTAGCATCCCAGTTCAGCGATCAAAGTTAGTAGTGAGTCCTCATCCTTCGAGGACATGATAATCACATTACTATTATAATTTTCAGTTTATTTTAGTAGTCGGAGTTAGTTGGGGACATGTTCCATCAACTCCTTATTCAGACAGTTTTGAGGCTTTCAGACTATGGCATGTCAAATAGTTATTTCATATTTGATTTGGTATTGCTATACCGCTTTCAGACATTGTTTTATCAAATGTTTATTTAGTTTTGAACCTTATGGCCTTACAAATTTTACATATTCCATATAATTTTAGTATTTTATTCAGTGCTTAGTTACAGATATCAGTCATGGGTTAGTTTGTGTTCCTTTGGGGTCATAGGCACCGTGTAGCATTCCGGTTTTCTAAATTTGAGGCATTACAAACTTGGTATCAGATCCTAAGGTTCAATAGTATCCTAGAAATTCTGAAAGCCGTATCTAGTAGAGCCTTGTACTTGCGTGTGTTGTGCACCACACTTATATGCAGGAGGCTATGAGATGTTTTAGAAATGTTTCCCTTCTTTCATATCTCAGATCGTGCTATAGAAAGGTTCTTTAAGAAACTCTTTTAGATTCTTATGATGCTTTACGCATGTCAACTTTACCTTACTTTTAAGGTAACAGAAGCAGTGAAGCTCGAGTCCTAGAAATAGGGCTTTCTCAGACCGACCATATAGTCAGTTATGGGATTGCCCATAAGCTCAAAAGTATCCCATCAGTTCAGTTATGTTCCAGAGTTGTACAACTCTTATTCATGATCATGAGAACTCATATTTCATCAGATCCCTTATCCAAATTCTATAATAGCATATGACCTAGAGTTAGAAGCATGAACTCAGGAGTTTAGCAGTAGTAGATTTGGGATAATATGATCCAGGTTGAATAGATTATGTATTTATGGGGATAGTTGTACCAAAGTAAATTAGTAGGCTTGAACAGTACGAGCAAGAATTTAAGTTTATTGACATGACATTAGGATTGAAAGTATAGATATGATATTAGTAGTATATGAAGAAATAGAACTAGATGATGTGTTTAGTAAGGCAAACATGTGTCGAATAGAGTGTTAGTATATGACTATGATTGCGGTTTAGTTTAGAGTTTAGTAAAGTGTTTATAGACTTATGATAATAGCTTAAAGCCAAGGGGGAGGTGATAGATCAAGTAACCCATTTCAGTCTCCCAGATTCCAGTGGTAGTGCCAGTATGTATAGAAAGCAGTAAGGGAAGATGATTCCCGACCCATCCTTATCTCAGTGCAGAGTTTTGCACTTCTGCTATCACGAAATCAACTCAGGCCTTGCATGTTAACTCTATGGTCACGAATCATGCTCATGTATTTTCCATAAATCATGTACGGTTTTCATTCCCAGTATAAGGGGTCCCATTTTATCCCATAGTATGAATTAGTTCCATGAACACAACCTACTTTCACATACTTTCCATGTATTGTGTGCGCTTTAAGTTCCCAGTATAAGGAGTTTAGTTCTAGCTCCCTCAGTGTTATGAATCATGTCTCACAAATTTAGAAATTTCAGACCCAGGTCATATAGCTCATGACCCACATACTCATGTCATGCTTTATAGTATGCTTAGTCCACATGACTCATGCTCCAATTCTAGTGAGCAGCCAAACTCAGATATGTCATGTATATCCTCAGTTCAAACCATTTTGGTGAATCCATGTTATTGATATTTGATAACGCTCGAACTATACCTCTCTTACGAGAGAGTAAGCGGTCGTTGTCAAATATATAATCCAACTAGGTTACGATAGAATCCCATAGGGAATATGGTGCTAATTAAGTTATATACAGATTAGTTGACTTTTAATCGTTTGTTTTCGTAAAATAAATAGGGGGATTTGGTTCAGCTCACAAATTAATGGTTTCAGTTTAACAAGATGAAATATGTGTAGTAGTATTCATATTTAGAGAAATAGCAAGCTAGGGTTATGTCCACCTTGTAGTTTTCAATACATTCTAACTATGGGCTTTACGAATTCATACATGCATCATGTTTACAGAGAAGCGTATTGTATTTAACAACATAATCCTAGTGTTTCTCAACTATCAAGGACTAATTCACTTTAGTTCTCTTGAATCAAAAGCGTTTACCAAAAACAATACGAAATCTCCAAGTAGTTAATCCTGCTAAGGCATTAACTTATAAAATAGGGGTTGGTAAGCCTATTTTCTTGTCACTACTCTTTTTTCTGAACATCAACTTTTCTTTTGAATAAGTTGAATTTTAAGGCATAGCCTCTATGTTTGCAACCATGAGAATTCAAGATAAGCGAAGAGAGTAAGATGTAAACAAATCAATGCTTAATGAATTCAAAACCCAAAGTGATACATTGTATGCTACAAGGCTTCCATAACCCTAACTAATAAACTTAGCTACACATGAATAAAATGAAAAGCATCATAAATATATTCATCATACCAAAAACTAGAAGATAATCTTGGTGTGCGAATAGTGAAACATCTCATTGCATTATTATTATATTTGTGTTACAAAATTATTGAATTTAAATTGTATACTAAATCATTTATATAATTTATATGTGTACATATTTTTGAAAATCAATCAGGACAAAAAAGGCATTGGTAAATTAATTTAATGAAAAAGAAAGCATTCGGGCTATTTCTAATTCAATCTCAATTATATTAATTCAAATTCAATTTATTTATCAATTTTCAGACAAAAGAAACCCATTATATTTGCCCAAATTGTCCCAAACATTGTCCAATTCAACCAATTCAACACCCAACTCATCAATTCTACCACACCCTCTCCACCAATGAAATGGTGACACACCATCTCTATAAAGAAACACAATCTATGTCAAAATAAGCACACCTCATCTCCATCATTGGCTTAATTTAATCTAATGGTTTCATAGTTTTTGGATAAAATATAATGTCTACATTTATATTAAATATATATATATTTTTTATATCGTTTAAAGTACCTTTGATTAATCACAATCGTCTTATCAAATGATCAAACGGTCCAAAAAGGTCAAAGGGTTACAAATCCCCAACACCCCATGTTCCAAGACCAACATTAATCTTTTCCTTTCTCACTACCCAATATACCCTAGCAATGTAGCGCCTCAAAATTCAAGGTAAGATTAGAATCATGCTTCAAGTGCATGTAGAATAAAACCTTTTGTTTTGATAGTATGAGAAGTGACTTAGACACGTATTAAGTCCACAAGTAAATCCTAGCTAATAGCCAAGTCAAAAGCTTCCTTACCGATTGATTTCTGGAACATCTTACTATAGTCAATTTCAAATGAGCATAATTCTTAGGTTCTGATATATTTTTAAAATCAAGACTCAGCACATGATAGATATTTAAATTATCTTTCTAATGCATTCAATTTTTTATTAATCTGATATCGGAGTCCAAGCCAATATCTGAATGCCTTAATCCAAATCAAAGAAGATTTTCTCTCCCTAAAAATATCTCTCTTCTCTCTAAAAATTTTCTTTACTGTTTCTGCTAGAATGGCTTCATATCAATCGGTGGAGATCTTTTGACCACCGAAATAGTTACAAGATGAGCGCATCAATGATATGAACCCACCTCAACAAGAATCGATCACTAATTCTTCTCATTGCTCTAAGAAATTACAAAAGATTAAAATGGTCATAAGGGAGATTTTTTATGATAAATGAGATTTGATGCAAAATATAATTTCTCATGAAGATTCTAGAGGTATTGAGATGATTAGGAGCCATATTATGGATTTTAAATCTCAAAACCCCATTGAAGTTAATAATTTTGAGCTTAATACTATGTCAATTGATGAAATTGCGCAAATTGATTTGCAAAATATCACGGCAAAGCTAACAGAGGTGAGACTTCAAAATCGACCTATCTTTGAGCAAATTCGTGATGATATGGATGAAGGTGAGGGTAGAGGAGTTCAATTCACCCCCACATTTAATTTCTAATTCAGGAAGACACTGGTAACATTGCCGGAGATCATTTAAATTCCAACAAAAATAATTTTATTGGTGAAATTGGTCAAACTCAATGCCAATTGATAGAGGAGGAAGAATCGAATTCAACCATGCCAAATTCCCCAAATCTTGATGATAAAAATATGTCTAATTTGGATTTTACGATTTCGAACTCTAATTTTTCAACAAATAGGAAAAATGATAATTCGAGGGAATTAATTCAAAATTCCTAGAAGGGATTGATGCATGAAGGTATGGGGAATGTAGAAATATTGAAATCCCTATCAAAAACCACTTCTAATTCATCTAAATTTGATGTAAAAGGTCCCTTCTCAACTGATTTGCTCGACACTATTGTTCTGGTGAATATTAATCATTCAACATTTAATTTCCACTGAAAATGATAAGGAAAAGGTGAATGATGAAAAATCCCCATCAAATTGTACTCAAGGCATGCCAAATTTTGAAAAATAAGGTTTCTGATGATATTATCACTGTTGCGGGTTCTGAAGACAATAATTCTAATTCAAGTAAGTCAGAAGATGTTGAGAAAACCTCTAAGGAAACCAATTCTGGTGCATCAAAAAATTCTTTACCCTCTAATGTTCAAAGTGATGATAAAATAATGAAAAATAGAGATATAAAAACTGGTAAGTCTATTGCTTGTGAGAGTAAGTTCTGTAATTAGAATATGGAGCAAGGTAAAGATGGTAGGGACAAGAATAAAAAAATGGTGATGTTGCTGAAAAATTTATCCCTAAACCATATGTTCCTAATAGTAAGAAGTCTATCCCTGGTGATCCTAAGGCTAATGAGCTTAACGCAAATGAAATAAAAACAATGTTGGGATCATAATCGAGTTACCAATGCTCAAGCACAACAAAAGTCTAAAAATGCAAAAATTCCTACTCCTCCTACTGCGTGGGTTTCACATGCAGTGTCCACAAAATTAAGGGCTCAAGAAGCTTTGAAGATATCTATAGTTGAGATCACTTTGGAAAAAATCACTACCAAGTAAGGACTTCCCACTATTGTATTCAAACCTGATCATTACAAGGTGAAATAAGTTGCGAGATGTAAGTATACTTTGATAGGTAAGTTTACCAATACTATGTCAAAAATAGAGATTATAAAAAAATAATTTATTCAGCAAACTAAACTTAGAGGTGGTGTTAAGGTGTCTCATTTTAATTCTAAGCATATGTATATTGATTTGGAGAATAAATATGATCATACTACTATTTGGACTAAAAAAGATGTCTATTCTCCAATTATGCGCACCTACTTTTAAGTCAATTTTTGAAACACCTCATGTACCTATTTGGGCTACTTTACCTGAGTTACCATGGCACTGTTACTGTATCGAAGTGATTGCTCCTGTATGAAAGGCTTTATTTCTTGATTTAGCTACTTATAAGAAGACAAGAAGAAGTGTAGAAAATGTGAAAATTCAAGTAGATCTTAGTAAAGCTAGACCTGATCATGTATGGTTGGGTTTTGATGAAGATGAGAATGGTCAAGGTATGTGACAGCCTGTATAGTATGAAAAAGTTTTGAATTATTGTACCTACTGTAAGCATCAAGGATATGGGATCACGACATGTAGCATTAAGAGAAAAAAATAATGAGATAAAAAAATTGAAATAGAAGAAGCTGAGAAGAATACTCATCTCTAAAAGCAACAGAATATTAATCACAATAGTGAGCTCAATAATGAATTTACAAAAGCATCTCTGGCAAGACCAAAAAAACAGGAACAATGACAGAAATATAGGAAACACAGGAACAAGGCCAATGGCAAGTGTAAAGAAGAAGAGGTAAAATAAATAATTATCAAAAACAACAACACAATTAGCATAACTAGAATCAGAGAGAGCAGGTACCTTAGCAATAGTCTTATAGGTCTACATCTCTACAGAAAAATAATGCAACAACTTTAAAAAATTAGCAGTAGTTGTTCTGACCATATCTCAACTCCTTTGTTATTGTATTTATAGATGATATCTTGGTTTATTCCAAGAGTGAGGCTAAGCATGAGAATCATTTGCAAACTGTGCTTCAGAGATTGAGGGATGAGAAGTTGTATGCCAAGTTCTCCAAGTGTGAGTTTTTGTTAGAGTCTATTTCTTTCTTGGGTCATGTGATGACCAAGAAGGGTATTATGGTTTATCCATCCAAGGTTGCAAAAACTCGTGATTGTGCTAGACCTACTTTGCCCATCGAGATTCAGAGTTTTGGTGGCTTGATGGGTTATTATTAATGTTTTATTAAGGGTTTCTTATCCATTGAAGCTCCGTTGACCAAGTTGACCCAGAAGAAGATTTCTTTCCAGTGGTCTAATACATGTATAGAGAGCTTTCAAAAGCTCAAGGATTTGTTGACTTCAGCTCTTATCTTTGCTGTGTCTAAGAAAGGAATTGGTTTTACTATCTTTTGTAATGCTTCAAGTGTTGGTTTGTGTGTTGTGTTGATGCAGGAGGGTAAGGTGATTGCCTATGCTTCTCATCAGTTGAAGCCATATGAGAGGAATTATCCTACCCAAATTTAGAGTTTTACGCGGTTGTGTTTGTTTTGAAATTATGTAGGAACTACTTGTATAGAGTCCATTGTAAGATTTTCTCGGATCATCGTAGTCTTTATTAATTTTTCACCCATTGAGATATTAATATGAGGCAGCTTCGCTGGCTTGATTTGCTCAAGGATTATGATTTGACTATTCTCTATCATCCAGACAAGGATAATATGGTTGCTGATTCCTTGAGCCGAAAGTCGACTAGCATGGGTAACTTGGCATATTTTTTGAACTAGGAGAGGCCTTTGGTATTAGAGGTCCAGCTTTTAGATAATCAGATGGTTAGGTTTAATATATTGACACCTGGGTGTGTTTTAGCATTTGTAGAGGCTGGGTCTTCTTTAATAGAATAGATTTGAGCTAATCAATTTGATGATGTGAGATTGAGATCGATTTGAGATAAAGTTTTGAGTAGTGAGGCTAAGTAAGCCTCACTTAATTCAGATCATGTTTTGAGGATTAAGGGTCGAGTTTGTGTGTTGAGAGTATCTCATTAGATTAGATTGATTTTTGAAGAGGCTCATTATTCCAGGTATTCTATCCATTTTGGAGTGACTAAGATGTATCATCATTTAAGGAGCATTACTGGTGGGGTGGTATGAGAGAGGATGTAGAAGATTTTATAGCCCGTTGCCTTTGTTGTCAGTAAGTGAAGGCGGAGCATTTGAGGTCTGATAGATTGCTTCAGTGGTTACCCATTCCCTAGTGGCAGTGGTAATGAATTACTATGGATTTTATGACTGGGTTGCCTCATACTTTCTAGGAATCTGATAGTGTCTAGGTCATCGTAGATCAATTGACCAAGTCTACTCATTTCCTTCTGGTGTATCTCTCCTTTAGTGTTGAGAGGCTAGCCCGTATCTATATTCATGAGATTATATGACTTCATGGTATGCCGGTTTCTATTATATAAGATTGAGTCTCGGAGTTTACTTCTTACTTTTAGAAACCTTTTTAGGATGAGTTGGGTACTTGGGTTGATCTTAACAAAATATTTCACCTCCAGAATGATGGTCAGTCAGAGTAGACTATCCAAGTTTTAAAGGATATGCTCTGCGGGTATATGATGGATTTTGGAGGCCAGTGGAAGTAAAATTTATCTTAAGCAGAGTTTACGTATAATAATTTCTACCATTCCAGTATCGACATGGATCATTTTAAGGCATTGTATGGTAGGCATTTTCTCTCGTTAGTGGTTTGGTTTAATATTTTTAAGGTTAGAACTCTAGGTATAAACTTGCTCTATGAGTCCTTGGATAGAGTTTGGGTATTCAGGATAGACTCCGAGCAACTCAGAGTAGGCAAAAGTGCTATGCTGATAGTATAATTCGTGCCTTGAGATTTGGTGTGGATTATTGTGTTTTCCTTGGAGTTTCACTCATGAAGGGTTTGATGAGGTTTAGGAAGAGAAAAAAGATTAGACCCAAGTATATTAGTTTATTTGAGATTCTTCGAACTGTTGGTGATGCGGCTTATGAGTTACCCCTGACCCTAGATTTATCGGTTGTTTATCCAGTTTTTCATGTTTCTATGCTTCATTATTATATTCCTGATGAGTCTCATCTCATTTATTGGGAGTCAATTCAGTTAGATGAGCGGTTGTCTTTCGTTGAGGAATCAGCCTCCATTTTGGCTAGGGATGTTAGACAGTTCTGTTCTACAGTTATCCCTGTGGTTAAAGTTCAGTGCTGACTTCGACCTACATATGAGGCTACTTAAGAAATTAAGTTTGATTTGCATAGTTTGTATCCCCAACTTTTCTTTGATTCAGGTATTTCTTTGCCTTAGTTCAAGGACAAACTAGATTTTTAGTGGTGGATGATGTAACGACTTAAAAATTTGATGAAATATGAAAAATATTTATTTTTATGATTTGACTATTTTACCCCCCCTCCCTCCATAGTTGCATTATGGTATTTTTGGAGTATGGGGTGATTGGTATAATTCCCGATGTATTTTGGTGCCATTGATGTGATATTGTGGTTTTGATGGCTTTGAGAGCCTTATTATGGACTTATTTGGTTATCTTTTTGTCTGTGTGACGGATGGCTGAACTACGACAGCAGATCCAGAATGTTGATTTTTGTATGGTAATATGTTTGGTCTGGTTTTTCAGCTTTTAAATCTCATTTGGAAGGGGTATAAAAAGACCCCTTAGATCATGATTTAGGACATTTTCCATTTTTCCTCTTGAGATTTAAACCCTAAACTAGTGTGAGATCTTAAAAGTGAAGCATGTGGGTGCTTGGGAAGCTAGAGTAACATCCATTTCTCAATTCACTTACGGATTTATGGTGAGAATTCACTCTTTTCTTAGTTTAAATTTCTTGATTAATTATTCGAACTCCCAAAACGTTAGGGCTTGATTTTAAACCCTAATTTGACTCCTTTTTACTTGAATAATGTCCCTAATCCTATAATTACTTATTTTTCCTCGATTTCATCTTCAAACAACGTAGATTCTTGATTTTAAAACGGACTTCAAAGGTTTCACCCTTTAAAGTTTAAAAATGATTTTTCTTCGATTTGGACCTTGTTTTTAACTCGATTTGACTTAGTTTTACAACTGTAGATTTCTTAAAGTGTGAAAAACACATTTTTAAAATAAAGTTATGATTTTGTCTTTTTTTTTTGAAACCCATTGCGGGAGTCCATTTTGTTTTGGCACATACATTCTAATTTTCTTGGTTTTAGTTAATTTTGGGATCATTCATGAGAAGTAAGGTCGCGGTGTGAAATATTATGGATCAATTTCGGCATTGAGGCAGGTTATGACTTAACTCTTTCAGAATCGGTTGAGTAGCAAATGTTGGTAAAAAATGCATGTTAAGAGGATGGGAACTAATCATGAAATTGGCTGTCTTATTGTGTTGTGCTCGTGTGGGGGCCTATATGTGATTTGATCATTAGTTTTGAGATATTATGTGATATGTGTGACCATGTGAGGTCCTATGTGATATTGATAGCTTGAAATACATGTGAATAATTGTATTGGGTTGTTGGAATACGTATTGTGGTACCATTGGTGTATTGTGTATTATTCATACTTTATTGGCATATGAATCATGTGGGAATTTATGAATGATTAGAAATAACAAGTAGATAATTGGCTCACGTAATTGGTATATTAGTTGGTTGTGGAAATGTGCATTTCGATTGGTTGTGAACATTGCATCATCATCTTCATGGTATCACACACATAATTTCACTTGTCTGTTGTATGCTTTATATATTTGCTTCTTGTTGTTGTATGTGTACTTGATTTAGGTCTTATGTTATGTACGTTCTCTTGGAAACACTAGAAATACTAAAAATACTAGAGACCTAAAGCACTGGAAACAACAGATTTTGTAGACCTTCTCAGATAGAGGTGCTGGACATGAGTCATAGAAATTGACATCGAATATTGGATCTTATAGACCTTCTTCAAAGGTTATGCCATAGAAAAGTCATGGATATTGGTTGTATACGGACTGGTGAATCCTCTATGGGTCCTAGATCGAGAGGCTTATCTTCATAGATGTATATGGGGTAGTATACGGGTCAACAAACCCACCATGGATCCCACGTCGAGAGGCTTTCCTTCATGGGTGTATACGAAGATTGTGTGACAACCTCGTGCATCATCATCTTCATCACCTTCTTATACAATTCACTTGCTTTATTGTGTTTATGCTGTGATTGAAATTGCCATATTGACTTGTTATGCCTTTATTTGTTCTATCTTCCATCAATGTACTTGACTATCTTGTATATACCTGTTCTTCCTTGTTTCTAAGTGTATATGATATAATGTATACTTGTGTTCTACCTGGTTTATATATCTTATTTTCTACTTTGCTTTGTCGGCCTATGATACCTACTGAGTACAAGTGGACCATACTCACTCCTACTGTATCCTTCTGGTGCAGATTCAGTTTCGGGTGCGCCTCACATTGCTTGATTTGGATGATTGTTGAAGATTTTAAGGTAGTGGATGATTTCAGGCGTCCGGATGTCTTCTACTATCTTCTCTATCATTAGACTATATCTTCATTAGTTTTCAGAGACAGAGTTGTATCTATTGGATTTCTTATGTACTTCACTTGGATTCGAGTTATACTTGATACATTTTTATACTGTTGACACCAGGTTTTGGGAGTTATGGTTGCATCGTCGATTATATGCTTTCCACATTTGTTATACTTATATGGTCCGGCTTCGTTCTAAAGGCCTTACCTTGGGGGTATTTTTATTTTTTTCCCTTTCTGTGTCAGTTTGGGTGATAGGCTTACTTGTCAAGGTTTACCGCGACGAGTGCCATCATGACCCTTGATTTTGGGTCGTGACATTTGGGGTCTTATGGCTTGACCCCATCTCTGTCAAAATCAGAGAAGCGAATAATAATCGTATACATATTTCCACAATCTAGTGCCTCTTTTCCTCTATTCAAGCATTATTCTTCTTTTGTAGACATTATTATTATTTTTTTATTCACACATTATTATTTGAAATTTATATTTTGTATGTTCTTGTTTGAATTAATCTTTAAATATTATGGCAAATTTTTTTTTCTTAAATTCTAAATTTAGCATATCTCTAGACTCAAGTATTTAATTTATATCGTTTAAAGGTTAAAATTTGGTTGGTTAAAACATATCTTCTAATATAAATGGCCAAGTTTATTATAATTTTGTAATGCTTCTTTAATATGAAATAGTAACCTATCTTTCAAATCAAAATTAGCTTTCACTAATTAGTAATGTCGGTGTAACCAACATATAAGTTTTGCGGTGGACGGGCTTATTATTGTTAGACTTGAAATCTGGCTTTAACTACTTTGGAAATGAAAAATTAATCCGCTTTCATCAATTTTAAATAAGAAATTATGACTTCGCCAATTTGATTTCGCAAGGCCTTCTTCAGGATTTCAAAGTAAAAAAAATACATTTTTTAAACATGAGCCATTTCTTAATAGAAATAAATAAATTCTCAAGTTATTGTAGATTTAAATAACTATGTTTTGATAGCTATTCATTTAGTGTAGGGCAATTAACCTATTTTTATAAAATTTTAAAAAGGGAAAAAAGAGTTATTTGTTAAGAATAAAGGAAAGCGTAAAGTTCTTAACATAACTAACTTTTTTATTGTTAATTGAAAGCTTTTGTATATCTTTTAAAAGAAATGATTTTTAAATAAACTTTCTTTCTGACAAGATAAGATTGCATCATTGTTAAGAGGTTTTATAAAAAATCTTCAATAATTTTTTAAAAGTAGATATATGGCGAGGATGTTCTAAAATTTTTTCTAATCTTTTTCTTATAAATTACTAGCATATTTTATATTTAGTAAGATATAAATATTCTTTATACCTAGCTTATATCTTTCCCTAATTTAACATTTGATTTTCTTATTAACCTAAGTTTGGCCGGTTAACCGTCGTTGGCGGGTCCTTTAGGGTGCCTAATCTCTTCTCTTTATGATAATTAGAGCCCTTACCTAGAATTTTTTAAGTTAAGTAAACCTTAAAATAAAATTTTTATTTTATTTTAATCACATAGTTTATAATAGGTGTCCTAATTCACCGTAGAACTAATTACATGGAAAATTCTTTAATTTAATTATGATTTTTCTAACATGTTATACCTTGATTTGACCCATGTTAAAATGGGGTATAACAGAAGGGCAACTGGCCAAATGAGATTCCAGTAGATTTTTGGAAGAGCATTAGCGAGGCAAGTTTGGAGTGATTGACAATGTTGATTAGCATCATTTTTAGAAATGTGAAGATGTCTGAAGTTTGGAGATAGAGTGTTATGATTCCATTATATAAGAACAAGAGAGATATACAGAATTGCAACAACTATAGGGGTACCAAGTGTTTGAGTCATACTATAAAGGTTTGGAAAAGGGTAATGGAGTTGAGGCTGAGGAGGATCAAGACAAACTTTGAGAATCAGTTCAATTTTGTGTTAGGTCATTCAATAATCGAGGACATTCACTATGTGAGGAGACTGATGAAGCAGTATAGGAAGAGAAAGAAGGACTTACACATGGTGTTCATTGATCTTGAGAAGGCATATAAGAAAGTAGCTAAAAAGGTTCTATGGAGGTGCTTTGAGGATAGATGTGTGCTCGATACACTAGGTCGATTCATGACATGTATGATGGAACAAAGACGCGTGTAAAGATAGTAGGAGGAGATTTGGAGCACTTTTCTATTTTGGCATAGTTTCACCAGAGGTGGACGCTTAGTCCATTTTCATTTGCCTTGGTAATGAATGTTTTGACATAGTGCATTAAAGGGGAGGTACCTTGGTTTATGTTATTTTTTAATGATGTAGTTCTAATTGGCGAGACTCGGGGAGGAGCTAATGATAAGTGACAAACCTTTGAGTCTAATGGGTTTAGGATAAGTAGGACCAAGATGGAGAACTTGGAATGTAAGTTCAGTTATTTAATGCATGAGGCAGACGTGGTAGTGAAGCTAGATTCTCAGGCTCTCCAGGAGAGATATTATTTCAAGTATCTTGGGTCTATGATTCAAGGGAATGGTTAGATTTACAAGGATTTCATGCACCATATTAGTTCAGGTGGCTGAAATGGAGGCTCTCTTCGAGAGTCTTGTGTGATAAGAAGGTTCCTCCTAAGCTTAAAGGTAAGTTCTACAGAGTGGCAGTCCGCTTGACTTTGTTGTATGGAGTGGAGTATTGGCTGGTTAAGAATTCTTATATCCAAAAGTTGAAGGTGGCAAAGATAAGGATATTGCGATAGATCTGTGGACTTACTAAGAGAGAGATTTAGAAATAAGATTATTAAAGAGAAATAGAGAGTGGCTTTGGTGGAAGACAAGATGCGGGAAGTGAGGTTGATATGGTTTGACATGTTATGAGGAGGTTCTTGGATACCCAAGTACAAAGGTGTGAGAGGCTGACTATGGATGGTTTCATGAGGGGTAGATGTAGGCCGAAAAAATACTAAAGAGAGGTCACTACATGAAATAGTTATAGTTTATGGATGACATAACCCTTTATAAAAAAGTATGATGGATGTAGATTAGGGTAGAGGGTTAGTAAGTAGGAGTGTGTCCTTAATAGGGAGGAGTTCTTTGTATTATTACACCTGTAGTAATAATGTTATGCATGTGTCTTGTAGTTTCTTGTTTGTACCGTTTTGGTGTTGTTGGTGAATTTCAAATAGATAGTTTATAATACTAATCTATGAGTGTCTTTTTTATTGTATCATTCTATTATGTATTTTTATGTTTTTTGTTTGTTATATTGGTGCTTGTCCTGAGCCGAGGGTCTATTGGAAACAACCTCTCTACTTCATCTGAGATAGTGGTGTGGACTGCATACACTTTATCCTCCTCAGACCCCACTTTGTGGGATTACACTTAGTATGTTGTTGTTGTTGTATTTTTCTTTATCCCACAATAGAGGTTTATTGTGTTGATCGATAGAATTACCCGACTTAAGCTTTAACCTATGGATAAATGCCAATGACATTGACCTGAAAAGAAGTGTTCCAACGCTATCAAACGTATAGGAATTTTTATAAGACAAGATGATGCAGACAAAGATGAACATATTTCTCACTTTGAGCAATAATTTGAGATATTAATAGGAAAACTACATCAATATAGAGATCCAACACATCTATCGATGACTGCTCTGCTACGCCTTTTCCTTTTTCCATCACCAAGAATTCTGATGCCCAAAAATTAAACATCAATGTGACCTCCCACTAATATTATAGACTTAATGAATTCATCATCCCCATTCACACCCTTTAACCAATGAAATCTTCTTCACTGCACCCCATATCACAATATCATTGCCTATTCTCTTCATTTAATAGACAAATGATGGAACCTATTAAGAACGCCATGTTCCCCCAATATATGTAACTGAGACACCTGCTTTCACCACACCTACTAAAGGTAGGTTTTTGGCGAATACAAGGAAAGGAGAGGAAGATGATTCAGGAAACATAACATGAACAATCTTTAAAATTTAAAATAGATGCCAAAACATCACTAGGAAATTCAAGGCAGCAATCGCTTTGTAACAACCCAATTTTCTGGAACTGGAATTTCACACGGTGCTCATGATCCCGAAGGACCATAAGCTAACCCTGTACTGATATTGTACCTGAATACTGCATAATATAGATAATAAATACGGAAACTAGCCATAAGGTTCAAAACATCTAAAAATACTCAAAATTGAAAACTGAATAATGATACATCTGTCCGAAAAGCCTCTAAACTATTTGAACTATGGAGTTGATGGGACATGTCCCTAACTAACTTCCTCTACTGAAAATAAACTAAGTCTGATATGATAATAATAAAAATAAGGATCATCCTCGACTGAAGAGGACTCACTGCTATGTCTACTGCTGTTGACTGGGATTGAGCTACTAAGCGTACTCTGGATCTCGTGCTTCCGAACCTATGGTGTTAAATGAAACACTATAGCACAAATACATTAGTACGGGAATGTACCGAGTATAAAGATGAGGTAAGGCTAAATGCAAGGGCCCATGCATGAATAATTACTTAACTGAATAATCATGAGAGTACTGAATGAGAACACATGCATGAATGCACGAACCATAACTGAAATAATCGTGACTCAAAATACTGAAACTCGAATACTACTTTACTTTTATCTAAACTCACTACTAATGCCTGAGATACTGAATACTGAATCATCTAATACTGATAACTGAGTACTGGAGTTAAGATCAGTCTTATCTAGCGAGTGATCTCAAAAATTAATGATACTGAAACTAATTAACTGAATCTACTTATATCAATGACTGAATTCTGAGCTTTATACTACCTATTGACTGCATCAGAGACTCTCTAATGGATAATTTTGGAATCTACTATCAATGATAAGAATAGATTATATCTGAGATCAAACCTATCTAGCGAAAGATCTCTGAATCTAATAATAAGAATACTCAACTGAATTTGAGACTGAGATCAAGCCTATCTAGCGGGTGATATTTGAATCTGACAATGAGATTATTCAACTGAATCTGAGACTAAGATCAAGCTGATCTAGCGGATGATCTCTGTATCTGATAATGAGATTACTCAACTGAATCTGAGACTGAGATCAAGCCTATCTAGCGGGTGATCTCTGGATCTGATAATAAGATTACTCAACTAAATCTGAGATTGAGATCAATCCTATCTAACACGTGATCTCTGGATCTAATAATGAGATTACTCAATAGCTTTATGTGGGACCATGCCTATCTAGCGGGTGTTCGATGAGTCAATGGAACTATTTGAGTTCCTCACTAAGATATAGATGATTGTATCTAACAGTCTTAATTTATGAGTTCTTTTCTGAAGACTGATACTGAAATTGTAACTATGGGAGTGCTCACTTAACCGACATGCACTGAATCTGAACCAGTGGGGTACAACCTATAAACCCAGCTAGAAGGGTGTCAATACCGTGCCACGGGTAAAGACCTTTCTGGTCAAGCCTCTCTAACGGGTGATCCTCGCAGGAAGTCAAGCCTAAGGCAGTATAATAGTCAAGCCTATCTAGTGGGTGACAAGCCTTTTCTAATGGGTGACTCTTGCATCCTGTGCTGGCTACACAGTTTTGGAGTTTAGGGATTACTCCTAACGACTCTGCCTCTCTAACGGGGAGCTACCATCCCTGCACTTTCTCGGTGCTAGCTCCTAATCCCAACTGAAAGACTCTGAACTAATTCTTAACTTAACTTGAACTAAATCTGATACTGATTATATTTCTCGAATGATCTGACTGAGTTACGCTAAATTCACTTGGTTTTGTATCTGATAGAATACTACTAAATCTAATTATCTGACTGCATGATACTGAGTTCCAAACTGAACACTTGAATACTACTAGGTTTGAGCTGAGTACTAAACTGAGGCTAGAATACTAGCGATACTGAGATTATTGAGATTTTTGAGATTTCTTAAGTTCTGTATCTGTTTGAGAGTACAGAGTTCTATAACTCACTCTGTTCTGAGAGTCGTGGCTTAACCGAGATTATCGAGGAAACTGACTAGACTGCAGCTAATTTGCCAGGTATAAATACCCTCAAGACTCGATAACATAAAAGTAAAACATAACCATTCTTGAATAATCAAGACCATGGAATTTATTCACCATCACAATCAGTGAAGCATCTCTTAAAGTATTTAGAAATCATAAACATGTAATAGTATAGGGAGACATGCTATTGTATCATACTCCATTCAACAAGGTCTTACATCAAACACTCAGCATGTATTAAAGTCTTAGCATGTATCGAAGAGCACATAATTGGGGAATTTCATGCTATCATGTCACAATTCTTTCACTAAGGTTTTTCAACAAACACTTGGCATGCATGGGCTTCCACACAATTGGGGATTTCTAGTCAACATGCTATAATGGCTCTAATTTCTTCATATAAGTATTTTATCAAACATTTGGGGAGCATTCTTTGCTTATTCAACAATTTCTACACTTAATTGACAATAACACATCACTTAACAAGTAACTTGAAGAGGGTTTATTATGAACATCACATGAATATCATATACTAGGGTCAAAGCTTGAAACATCATCAACAAAACATGAATTAAAACTCAATAATAGCATGAACTCCAATTTCAATTCATATGAATCATGAAAACTCATAAACATGAGATCTTTGAAATTTAAAAAAAGGTTTTTGAACTTCTTGGATGAAAGGGACCCAAGAATCAACATCTGCATACCTTAGTTTCTTGAATCTTGAAAAGTTAACAGAGGAATCTTAATGATAGGGGTCTTGATTTAGGAAACCTAGCTCTTGTTCTTGAACAACTTTTAGAGAAAACTAGTGTTTTTGAGTTAAATGAGGCCAAAATCCCGTGTTAAGGAGTATATTTAGGGGTAGTAAAATAACTATTTTCGCCCTTGGAATTAAACTGAAAAATCCTAATTTTACATGCTGGCGTGATGCGCCATAATCATGCCAGCTTACTGGAAATTAGACAATTAGGAAACTGCTTGATGGCGCTACGCGGTGGAAATTGCGTTGCCACCTTGGTTGTGAACTGGAAAGGCATCGCGACATGGTGAATTCATGTTGGTGCATTGGAAATTGACAACTCTAAAATTAAGCCTTGGCGTGATGTGCCATAATCATAGAGGCTCACTGGATTTTGACGATTGTCATTTTGGCTGGATCCGCAACGCACTAAAGTGCCAGGTGGCACACTGTCTTTCTAAAATGGCTCTAACTGTTTGTCCGAGTGTCAGATTTGGGCAAATTTGGTATCGACGGAAATCTTATTCAATTCTTCACATGATAAAAAGTCAATATTATGGAAATTCTACATGGTTTAAAATACTTCTCACTTGGGAAGACACTTCTCGACCTTTTAGGGCTGGATTAATAGTTTACTGAACACGCTCTAAGGCTTAGACTATGAGAGAATCTTGTGGGATTTTACATGCTTGAACTATGAAGGTCTATCCATCCATCAAGCAACCTAATTTTAAATTTTTTGATGGAATTGGTGAACCCCATAATCATCTGAGAGCTTATTATGATAAATTAGTAGGGATTGGCAAAAATGAAATGATCACAATGAAGTTGTTCAATAGAAGTATGTCAGGTGATGCTCTCTTTTGGTACATCAAATAATACCCTTGTCATTTATGTAAATTGAGAAACATGACATAAGACATTATGGATCGTTTCAAGTACAACACAGAAATTGCACTTGATCGATATTCCCTCATTAGTGTCAAAAGAAGCCACCCAAGTCATTCTAGGGATATGCTCGATGATAGAGGTATAAGGCAGGAAAAGTCCAACCACCAATGGATAAAAATGAATTGATGAAGTATGTTATCTGTAGTCAGGAAGGGGTATACTTCCGAAGGATAATGTCCATGTTGGGACAAAAGTTTTTTGATTACATCAAAATAGAGAAATATATAAAAGAAGAAATTAAGTTCAAAAAGATTAAGTTGACAAATAACTAGAGAAAATCTACTGAGTCATAGTCCACCGGAGGGGTTACAAAAGAGAAATAAGAAGAAATATATTTTGTGATATCGCACTACATAATATCTGAATCTCTCCGATCACTTCAAAATCCTAGATAACATGCAAAATCAAAATCACAACCATGTCATGCCTACAATATCCTACAAAATTACCATTAACTCTAACCTCCCATATACAAAAATCAACCAAGACTATGTGTACCAATCTAAGTACCACTACACCCAAATCAAACACCATTAGTGCGAAGACAATGTCTAAAAGACAAGCATGATCGAAGCCACACATAATCTTTTGAGCCATTAGCATAATTTCTTGAGAGATTAAAAGGCCACATATTTGTTGTAACCCAAGTCGGTAAGTTCAAGGGAATGATATTAAAGATTGTATTAGATTAAAGCAGCGAATCGAGAATTTGATCAAGAAAAGGGGAATTCAATGTGTTGTGGTGCAACCAAATCCAAAACAATAATTTATTTCCCAGTCATAAAAATATAGGAGTGAATATGACATAATAGAGATCATAATTTGTGCCAAGCCAACAAATCCTCTTTTATGAGGCACTCTATGGAGAAGAGCTAATTTTAAGAAAAATAGACAGATGAATTCTAAATTGATCAACTCAAATGCAGTCAGTAGAGTCCTACATTTGATGTCATTTCCAAAATAGAATTCCCCTCTAATTATCATGTAACAAAACTACTTTCCGACCTGATTTCTCATGATGAGATACATAGGAAACCCTCATCAGGTTTGGTTGCATTTAACTAGATTTATTTCCCTTTTTGTAATTAGAACTCGTGCGACCAGATTTTCCTCGTCGGGATATGTAGGTAGCCAACATAAGGCTCAATATCTTTATAATAACATATCTTCCTATAGCGGAAAAGGGAAATTGGATCCTAATAGTGAGATTCAAAGGACCCGATATGTTTCATCAAAGTATCCAATGATATGTGATAATGAATTATCATGAAAGTCTCTCGGTAAGATTGGGGTGTAATATCCCGTGATTTTCCTAGCTTAAACTCATCCCAAAAAATGTTAAAGATTATCTCTTAGAATGAACGATGTTTATTTTGTGTGGAATTCTTTAGATTTGAACTTTCCATGGTGTAGGAAATTGAATAAGCTTTCCAATGATATAATATTTGCCTAAATCCGATAACTAGGTAAGAAGTTATGGCTATTTTAAGTTCCAGTCGTAAAACACTGTCATTTGGACTCTTAGCGCTTCGCGGAGAAAAAATCCCAATTGTCATTTTTTAGTGGCCCTCCGCAATAGTAGCACATCGTGAAGAGGAACAAATTTCCATTGGTCAATTTCCAGAGGTCCAGCGCGATAATAGCACATCGCGCCATGTGCCAAAATGGCATTCCAAAGGAGCACCGTGATAACCCCACATTGCGGAGTCTGCCTATTTTAGTTGGCATTTTCCAGTGGCTTGGCACCATTGTAGCGCGTCGCACCAAGGTCAAAAATCGAGACCCTATTTTATTTTTTCCAGTTTTGTTTAGAAGTTAAAAGGGGGTATTTTGGAATTTTCCCCAACCCTCAATCCGTTCAAACACGAGATTAAAGCCTTTTAAAAGCATTATATGCTAAGTTTCATCAAAATTACTCTCATCCAAAATCCTAGGCTTCAACATTCATCTCCAGAAAACTCAAGATTCCACCATTTCTTCTCCAAATTGATTCAAGATTTAAGATCCCTAGACTAAGAGCTTCAAGAATCTTCATTCAAGAGTGCGAATAGAGTCTCCAAAAGCAAGTTGTGTCTAGTTCATCATCTAAGGTATGTGGAGTTTCAACAAGGACAATCCTTTCATCCTTGTGACCAAAACCTATTTTAATTATTAAAGATACATGATTTTATATGTTTTCCTTGAATTTGAAGCTAGAGATTATACCCATAATTGTTATATACAAGCTTATGATATTTCCAATATTTTAGAAGTTGAATTACATAGGTATTTCCTGTTATTATGCTTATTGCTGAAATTTCCAGATTTTATGATGAATTATGAATATTTATATTATCAAGCATGAATTTTTGAGATGTTTATCATGATATTGATACATGGGTCATTAATCCCTATTTAAAGAATGTTATTCGAAGAATTGTTGTTCTATAAGCACCCCATGATTAGAATGCTTTCAGATTTTGAGAAAGATTTGACCTTTTGGTCTCAGAATAGATATGAAATCCACTTTACAAATTCAAATTACAGATTTATAGTTGATTTTCATTATAAACCATTAGATTACTTTTAAAGTAGATTTTTTTGAAGATATTGAGAAGGAGATTGGGAGTATTATTTATCACAGAGATGGGTATGTTACTACGGTTTTATACCCCAGAACTATGTGCCAACGTAGGATTTAGATTATTCCCACTTCTACGTGGATGACTGAGATTGTGATCACTGAGATGAGATTGTTCTATTCCGATAGAAAGGATAGAACAGACCTAACCTTACGGGGGCTAGTCGTGGGACACCATGGATGCTCACATGGTGTACACATCGGTTAGAAGAACCTCCGAAATAGATGCCCCCCACTCTTAAAAACTTTATGAGATAAAGTATTTACTATGCAGAATGAGCTTCATATTTCATATAGCTTACATGATTTGAGAACAATAAGAGAATACATATTTTTTTTAGAACTAAGTGTAATGACTCACAAGATTTAGAATATATGCATTATCATTTATGATTTCAGGTTTACTCGAGCTATGTGAGTCATTTATGTTTAGCATGCATGATTTACAAATTATGATGCTATTGTTTACTTATTGCATGCACCCCTATATACTCAGTACATCCTCAAAGTACTGATCCACATATATGTCTATGTGCTACATTGTCTCATAATGTAGGTTTAGGTGCTCAGTCTTAGCAGCGACAGTAATTTCTGAGCATATTATCTACATCCCTGCAGTTGGTGAGTCCTCATATTTCTAGGACTTAGCTATTCATGTTTCAGTTATTAGTAGATGTTTCTTTATTGATTTTAGATAGTTAGAATCAGCTGGGGCCTGTCCCAGTGGCTCTCTAGATTTATTTAGTAGAGGCTTGTCGGACTACCAGATTCAGTCTTAGATCTTAGTTGTTATGTTCAGACTTTTCGGTATTAGTTTACTCAGATTGATGAGATTAGTACTTTCAGATATATTCAGATTATTCAGATAGTTTTCCGCATTTTATCATGATTTTACACTCATAATTCACTATGCTAAGATTCAAATGTGGTAGAAGGCAACCAGGGTTAGCTCAGAACTACTTGTAGTTCAAAGTACCATGTGGCATCCCGGGAACTAGATTTCGGGGCGTTAAATGGGGTAAATTTTTGGAGACTCCAAAAATCAATTAGGAAAAGGTCTAATTCAAGTCAAGGCTAATATGTTCGACTTGGAAGTGTGACAATCAAAGTTGAATTCTACTAAATAATGCACAAATTTATGAAGCATCAATGGGGTAAAACTTCTCCACAATCGAAGCTGGTATGATGTCTTTGCCAGAGTATTAGAATAAATGGATCGTCGGTAAACATGAAAGACACTTCTACCACTTAACTCGAGAATTTATCCAAGGATATTATTTTGTTAAACTATCAATACAAACTCTTTCAAAAACTCATCGACAATCAGTTTAGGATCTACTACACTCGTTATATTAGTCATAGAAATATCATGCAGTACATGACTATAAAAGAATCAGAAAAAAGTTCTGGATCAAAGATCTATACCCACAATCGCAAAGTGGTTTTCAATGAAGCTATACTCTGAAAAAGCACTCAAATCTTGGATTATGACTAATATATCAATCATCAAACAAAAACCAAATTAGATAGTGATACGGTCAAGTAATGGATCCAAAAAGAGTTCCTATATAAAAATGCCACAAAGATATGGAGACTGTCGAGGTAGTGCTTAAGAAATGTTCAAATTTTATGCAAGGAAGACTCGTGCATATACCCAAGCCTCTTACTTCCACCAAACTTTGAGTCATCGAGACTATATATGAAAATAGCTTACACAATGCATTCACTTCTCTCTAGATCAAAACCATGACATGAAGGAATCGACCTTGAGACATGAATTTCAAAAATTTATCGATTCCAAAACTTTCAAATGCATCAATCAAAGAAAGGAATGCCTTGATGCTAATCTCTAGTGGCAAAAGAAAACGATGGGATGTTAAAGAATCTTATGTAAGATATATCACTTTGGTAAATTACCAAAATAAGCCTTTAAAGGCAAGCTCATCATAATTATTGACTTTACCATTCACCATCCACTCACTCTTTTAACCAAATTTACTTGATTCTCCTAATATGGAATTACGTTTTGACCTAATTCATATTCTAGGATACACAGCCAAACTGAGTCAAGCTCGATCATACGAACAAAATACTCTTTCTACCTTGTCAAAAATCTCATCTATCATCTTAAGCCACATTGATCGCATCTCTCTAATAGAATCATAAGACCGAAGATCAAGATAGAGAAAGTATCCACCAGAAGATATACTAGTTTAAGGACATCATTTGGAATAGGGAAGCTTTACTACTTTATCTCTTGAATTTCCAAATAGATTTATAAATTACTAGAAGGTTGAAGGACAATATAGATACTATGTCGAGTTCTCGATCAATATAAAAATCAATGCCCACTCCCTAAACTAGTAATATTTCTTTTAGAACAGGAACAATGACGCTATGGAAATTCATAAAAGTTCAAACATTTTGGGAGCTCAAAAAGCCTACTATTACAAGTTGAGCAGCTTGATATCATTAAGTTATCCATAATTATTTCGAGACTAACAGAATCTTCTCAAATATTTTAGGTCACACGGAAGTATGCAACAAGTCGTGTTAAAAGGATATACCATTCAAGCCTCGGACATTAAGTACTAACCAACTGGTCACAATACTCTAACATAATAAAAACAGAGCAAGTCTGCCCAGAATAATAAAAAAGGCAAGTCCACCCTGAACTATAGGATATGTTACATCCAAACGCACACGCAAATGTATCATACAAGTAAAAAAGTAGCCCTTTTGAGCTAAATACCGATCCCACAGGGACTTGATACTTAGAAAGCAATCTCATTCAAATACTACTATTAAAATTAGGCAAGTGTGACTTATAACCAAAAAAGAGTTTGATTTTTGAAGATTTAAAACATAACAATAAATAATAATGAGAATATAAAGTATTGTAAGCAATGATGAGAAGTACTCTAGGGTCGAGGCAATTTGAACCATCCTACAAAGCTATACAATCTCATTGGTTAAGTTAACTATCTTAGCTGTTGATTCACGGGATTAATAACATGAATATAACTTTTAGAGACTCTAATCATTTATCTAAATTAGCCCTACAACTACATCATTGAGCGGGAATGTAAAACTAATTCAAACGCATTTGTATGACATCTTGTATTTGAGCCAAATGAGGCAAATAAGGTATATTCCAATCCTAACCATGAATCCTATCTTTAATTATTTTAAAGAAAAGAACCTACTCCATATGTTCCATATTCTAATATAATGTTCCTCATTCTAGGCTAATAATAGAAATATAGGTGTATTCTAAAGGTCGCAAATCAATAGAATATTAATAACAAGAACATATGAACAAGCACATATGGTAATCAACTTTAAATTAACTTAATTGAATATTAGGTAATCATATTCGTAGCCTCAACATAGAAAGAGGGTGTTTAGAGACTAATAATCTTATTTTCAATCACCAAATTATTGTTGTTCATACAAGAATTAAGAAATGAAAAGAGAATAATAAAAACCTCATATGTTTATTCTCTCCCAATTCGTCCAAGTGTCATTAAAATAGAAGATAAGTATCCTATTTATAGTGTAGTATAAGTTTTACCCCAAAAAATCCAAGGTCATGGCACGCCCTTATCGCGTGGACTAGCTAACTGCCATGCCCATATTCTGCGGCCTAGCTAGTATGACATGCTCTATAAGCACACCCATACTATTTCTTGCACTTTACTTTGGCTAGCTCTATGCCACACCAATAAAATGAACCTTAGATTTTGTGGCACAAAGATGTGTTTCAAACTTGAATTTCCCTTTGTAGTTTAGTCATTTCACTTCTCTTTATGTCCCACACTTTTTAAATACCTTTCCAACTTTATTTAAGCTTGTTTTACTTCTCGGTAGTGCTCCTAATGCCTTTACTCATCCACAAGCTCGGTACTGGCATCCACATCAAGATTAATCCTTGCAAATGTCTAGCCCTGAAACACTAATCATACCCATTAGTTAACAAACACACATTAAGATCAATCAAATGAACATATATGTAATGTAGCTCACCAAATAGACCAAAGTATGGGAAATAATTAACACTTGGGCATATAAATATGATCGAGATCACCACCTCACACTTAAGGCCTTGTTCATCCTCAAACAACTATTTACACTATGCATAATCAAGAAAGACTTGAAATTTACTGTATGAACTAAGACATTCTAGGCTAGATCTACAACGACTACATAAATAGAAAGTTCCACATTAATCATGTCATATTACGATTGCAAAAATCATGAATACTACTTTAAGACTTCCTAGACTCAAGAATTGATGCTACCAAGTTGGCAAACTCATGCACATTACTCAACAAAGAGATCATATAAATCAACTATCCATTAATAAACATGAGCCCTTACCATAAGAGAGTCACCCATATTCACTCATAGATATGCGATTTCACATAGGATGGGTGTGAGAATCAAATTTTTCTCACTATCAAAAGGAAATCACATGTCACATAGAATGAATAATAAGCTTGCCCTTAGTGTAATAATCCACTAATATCAGAACATCAAAGCTCAAGATCAATTAGGATTTTAAGGGTTGTAATGTAAGCTAAGGAATGGGTAGGAACTATTCTGGCCAATAATAGTGACTAGATTTCCTAAGCACTTCAGTAGACTACTCTTTATATTAGACTCTTATCTAACCCACCACTTTTTTACCACTATTATCTCCCCATCCCTATTCGGTTTTCTCCCCATCTCTTTAAGTTAATTTATACATCTTTAGTAGGGACTATTTGTTGTTACCACAAGATTCACATATGATTAATTTTTCTTTTCCTTACATCACTCTCAACCATAATACATAAACTTTTTCAATACACTAATAACTACTATTTTAGGGCTTTACTTTGACTTCTTCATTTTTCAATTATACACTTCTTAACGTCTCAATCTTTCAACTAAAGGGCTTAGGATTTTTGGATCAAATTAAGGTCAATTGAAAGAAAAGAATAAGCTACTTATAAGGCTACAAAAGAATAGGATAAAGGCTTAATGGGGCTAACTAAGATCATACAAAAAGGGTAGATAAAGTAGGGATAAAACAAGGATATCAAAGAAATTCCTATATAATCTCTTGAACTCAACATTCTTTATTTCAGTTTGCAAACACACCGGCCAAGTTCTAGACATTACTTTGCAACAAGGAATATAACCAAAATCCTCACTCACACATGACACATGCTCAACTCAAGAAGGATCTTTATAGACTCTCAAACCAGTAATAGCATATATTCAAAATTAACCTAACATCAAACAAGAGTCATATAAATGAGCCTAGGTGTCTCAAAATAGTAATTCAATCACTACATATGATTTTACATTCAAAACCAACTTGCCTCATGTAATCATATATAGCACCTAGCAAGAGCATCTCTATTTATTCCGAATGACAAAGTTTAAAAATTGCTCCTAAAAATTGAAAAGGGATATTGAATTCAAAGGGCTCTCCCTTGAAAAAGAACCAAAAAGAAAAAACCAAGGGGTGGGTGAAGTATGCTTCTACTTAAACAGACCAAACACCAAAAATAAAAATAAGAAAAGATAAAATATTTTTGTAATTTTTTAAATTTAGTCAAAACTAGAAACTAAACAAAAAATTAAAATCCCAAAGCAATACTTCACCGTGAACAATCGAAAGATTACACACCACTTAAAATCATAATTTGCCCCTAAAGTATAAACTAAAAGTAAGAATAGAAATACTCCTGAGGCCTCTAGGCCTAGCTAGTAGCATCATGGTAATCAAAAGAGTCTAAAGGATCCCATACTCAGTTTCTGTCATGCTCCTTATCTAAGATCTTTAGTTCTCCGCCTTCAACAAAAAAACCCAGAGGTGATACTGCAGAAAAATTATGAATAATTAAAAATAACTATCTTAACTTGGGTTGCCTCCCAAGAAACGATTGATTTATTATCGCGGCACGACTAACATCACAACTCATAACTACAGTTCTCATCCTTTGCCTCCTACTCGGGGCCCATCTTCTTATTTTTTTCTGACCTTTTAAGTGCTTACTCTCAAGGTCTACAACTCTTTTTATACTTTTCTTTTTAGGATCTTCTTCAAGTTTCACTATTTTTGGATTAATTCTTAAATTGGACAACTCTATGAGAGAGTCCAAAGAGGTAAATGATGGTTTACACTCCTCCACCCCATACTCATCCACTTCCATAGTTGTGATTGTGCATAAATATTTGTAGCGTGAGAGTGTATTGAGTGCTCTTCATTATTTAATCTTATTTGGAGAGAGTGACCTCTCTTACATCTGTCAGTGCCCTGTTATCTGTATCATAATTAAGAACAATAAAGTCAGCAGAAATAATGAACTTACCAACCTTAATAAGAACGTCTTCTATGATGCCTTAGGGGGATCACTTTAGTTCCACCTACCATTTGGAGCACCACTAATCACAACCTTAATTTTTCCAAGCCTAGATTTTTAAACACAGATAGGGGCATCAAGTTAATGTGTTCCCTAAAATCACTCAAAGCATGGACCACATCACTTACACCAATTTGTATGAGGAGAGTGAAGCTCCCAAGGTCCTTGAGTTTTTTGGGTATCTTGCTCATCACCACAGAACTACACTCCTTAAAAAGTGCTATCGTCTTAAAATCACCAAGTTTAGTCTTATTAGTCACCACATTCTTCAATTACTTAGGGGTCGTTTGGTTTGAAGTCAAGTTATATTGAAATTAGTTGTGTTGGGATAAGTTATGCTGGAATTATTTCGTATTGAGTGTTTGGTTTGTCACATTCAAAACAGTATGCATTGTAAATTTCTAAGAATAGTTGTTTGATTACAAAAATATCCTCCACCTTATTTCATTTTTGTAATATTTTTCTTGCAAACTTTATTTGTTCATAGGTAAAAATAAGATTTTCATCTTATTTTGCTTAAATATATTTATGTGTGCATTCTCATGATTGTATCGTGCGTTTTTGAAATAAAACTTCCATCTTAAATTTGTTAAAGTAAGAGAGATTTTATTTTATTTTTCACTTTGTTTGAGCACATATCCCTCTTATATTGTAAAATATTAAAGTTAATTGATATATAAAATTGAAATTTTAAGTGACAAAAGACTACTTATTAAAAATATGTAATCAAGTAGTGGAGTCAATGTTTTTATACGAGAAATCAAATATAAATAAACATAAGCATTAGGCAAACAAATTCAATGTACAATAGATTCATAAATAAAAATTATATTTATAGTGTAAATTTTTAATAGAAAAATATATTATTAAAAAAATAACGAGTTGTGAAGGAAATGGTATTAAAAATTATAGGAATATATATGGATGTGAAAAAGTGATGTATAAAAGAGAGTTTAAGGAGGGTATTTTTGTTATTTTACACATTTTATCTCGGTATAAGTTATCCCGGTATTACTATACCACCTCAAAGTAGGGATAACTTATCCCAGTACTAACTATTAATTTTGGATAAATTATTCCATACTTTTCTAACCAAACAATGGATTAAGGGGTACTAAAAAATTGTCCCGAGATTATCTTTTGCTATCCCTCCCACCAAACGACCCCATAGCATACTTAGGTATTCCCTGTAAGACATCTAACAAAGGAAGGCCAATGTGAAGTTCTCTAAATATGTCAAATAACTTCTTAAAACAAGCATCTTATTTAGCCTCTTTTAGCTTTTAAGGGAATGGTGGTGATCTCTCTAGTGTTTGCTCAACTGCCTTTGCTGTAGGGTACTCAGACTTTCTTGAATTTTCATCTTCTTTAACTACCACTTTTTTCTCATCTGCTTGATGGGGAATCAACTCCATTTGTGCCTCATGATTTTTCTTTGGAGGTCTGAATAAGGTCTCTACCACTCCTCAAGGTGATCACTCTCTTTAGATTTTCTGTATCACTAGGAAAACCCTCTTAAGGTATTGTGTGTTGCACCTGAACCAACTAGCCTAATTATGTCTCTAGATTCTTATAATTCAATCGTTGATTTTTATTTCAATTTCCATTTACTCTTGGTTGACCAGGATCTTTGTGTTATTGTGACTGTCCTACTGCTGTTAAAATTGCTGAGGTTAAGCCTGATTAGTGACTCATGAGTAGTTAGACTAACTCTACCAATTATAGCTGTAGGAATTACCATAATTCTGTATTCCCTTTTGTACATTACCCATAGATTTCACTGAATCTAGGATTTCTCCACATAAATATACAGAATGACCACTACCTCCATAAATTTCACACCAAGTTTGAGCCTGCTGAATTGCATTAACCTAGGACTAAGGTTGATTTATACTTAACTTGCTGAATTGTACCATTATTTGGTTCTTAAATGAGGCCAACTGTGCATCCAAAATTGTGACACTATCCACCTTAATCGAATCTTCAGGCTTCTTTACCACACTTTTGGATACATCACCTTGCCATTCAGAATTATCTTGTGTAATTCGATTCAGGAGAGTATATAGCTCATCATAATTTTTCTCTAAAGCCTGACCACTTGCAGATAAATCTAGCAAAATTCTTATGTTATGGTCCAGACCTTCAACAAAAGTGTGAGTCAATACCTTGTTGTTCTGTTAGTGGTGCAGACAATCACTAAGAAGATGTTTGAATCACTCTCATGCATGATAGAGATTCTCATCTGGCTTTTGTTTGAAACTTAGGGTCTCACTTCTTAAACTTGCAATTTTTCTAAAAAGAAAGAATCGGATGAAGAAGTACTTTGCCACATTGTCCCAAGTTGTGATTGGTTTGAAGGTTCTGCCTTCAACCATTTCTTCTATTTCCCCAATAGCAAAAAGGGGGAAAGGCTAAGCCTTACATAGTCTATGGAGACTCTAGAGAGAATGAAAGTTTCACCGATCTCTAAGAAGTTTTATAGTTGAACCTATAGATCCTCATATGACAGGCCTACGCAATAGTTTCACCATGTTCTTTTTAAGCTTAAATCTACCCCCAAGTTTTGATCTACGGATAGTGAAGGTAACATTAGTTGTGAGTGGATTTTCACTTCACTCACAGTCCTGCGGGAATGGCTTCGCCCTATTAAACTTGTGGGATGGGATAGAGAAGTGTTATTTCTCTCCTCAGTTGGTACAATTATTGCTCAGTTTTAGGATATGGTTCTGTTGAATCCTATTTCCTTGCCAGCTTAGTTGAGATTTAATCTTGTACCTTCAAGTTCAAAAGATAAGACCAAGTCATCAATACTTATCAAAAAGAATAGTAAAACTAAAGATTGGAGAGTTTCTAATTTTTCATGTTCCCATCAATGGCGCCAAAAGCGTTTTATGTCCAACTGCAAATGTAAGTGTAAATGGTCGTGTAAGTAATAAAGTGACCCTTTCGAGACAAATATCGATCCCACAGAAACTTGATGCTTAGCAATCAATGTAATTTAGGTGCTACAATACTTATAACCAAAAAGAGAGTTTATTTTTAAAGATTTAAGACATAACAATAAGCAATAACGAGAATATAAAGTATTGGAAGCAATAACAAGAAGGAATCTAGAGTCAATGCAATTTGACAATCCTACATAACTATACAATCTTATTGGTTAATATAACTATCTTGATTGTTGATTCACGGGGTCAATAACATGATTATGGTATTTTGAGCCTTTAATCATCTATCTAAATTATCCCCACAACTACATCATTATGCGGAGATGTGAGAACTAATTCAAACAAATTTGTATGATATCCCATATTTGAGCCAAATGGAGCAAATTAGGTATATTTCTATCCTAACCGTGAATCCTATCTTTAATTCTTTTAAAAGGGAAAGAACTCACTCTATATGTTCCACGTTCTAATCTAATATTCCTCCTTCCGGGCTCATAATAGAAATATAGGTGTATTCTAAAGGTCATAAATCAATAGAGTAGTAATAACAAGAACATATGAACAACCAAATGTGTTAGTCAACTTTAAACCAACATAATTGAATACTAAGTAATCATGATTATAGCCTCAACCCTAGAAAGATGGTGTTTAGCCACTCATAATCTACCTCTTAATCACCAAATTAATGTACTTCATACAAGAATTAAGTAATGAAAAGAGAATAAAACAAAACCTATTTAGAGCCTCCCTCGTGTGTTTGTTCTCTCCCAAGTCGTCCAAGTGTCATTAGAATAGAAGTCAAGTCTCTTATTTATAGTGTAGTATAAGTTATTCCCAAAAAACCAAGGCCGTGGAAAGCCCTTATCGTGTGGCCTAGCTAGTGTGGCACACCCTTATCATATGTCCTAGATAGCATCCCACGATCTATGTATTTATCCACACTATTTCTTGCACTTCACTTTATGGATAGCTCCATGTCACTCTAATAAAATGGAGCCTAGCTTCTGTGGCACGAAGACGTTTTTTCAAACTTAAAATTCCCTTTTTAGTGTAGTCCTTTCACTTGTCTCCGACACTTTTGTAGTGCCTTTCTAAATCCATTAAAGCTTGTTTTTCTTCTCGATAGTGCTCTTAATGCCTTCACTCAGCCACAAGCTTGGTATTGGCATCCATATCAAGCTCAATCCTTGCAAAAGTCCAGCCTTGAAACACTAATAATATCCATTAGTTAATAAATACACATTAAGCTCAATCAAATGAACATATATTGAATGTACCTCACTAAATAGACCAAAGTATGGGAAATAATTAACACTCGGACGTATAAATACACCCAAGATTAATACAACAATTCTGCCCCCAAACAATAGGACAAGGTAATCCACCCTGAACAATAGGACATGACAAGTCCACCCCAAATAATAGGACAGGCTAGTCCGCCCATAATAATAAGATCGAGCAAGTCCACCCCAAATAATAGGACAAGTCATGTCTGGCCTAAATAATAGGACAGGGCAAGTCCACCCCGAATAATAGGACATACAACACAACTTTTACTTTTCCAATGAACATTTTGCCAAATGGAGGACTTTACACTTCTAGCAATTGCCCTGCCAGCTAAAAACCTCTACATTGCAAGATGCTTCGCTAGTCAAATCCTATAATACATTCACTCTACATGACAGAGGCGTCAATATTTGTTTTAATATCTAAACTATACTCTTTATACTACTATTTTAATTTATTATTTTTGAACCACAACAGGTACTTTGTCACCCCTGTTATCTGTTTTACTGGACAATGCATTACAATGAGGAACTACCATCTAAGCAACAAACTAGAGCAAGCTAGCAGAATGCTAAGCATCCCTAGCTATGTTAACGACTCATTCTTGAAACTCAACTCGAATCAATTCTCATCTAATTGGATTTGATTCTATATCTCTAAGAGCTTTTATATTCCACTTTCATCACAACAAAAATTGGGGCTATTTTAAGATTCCACGATCATTTCCTCCCAAAACCTTTCGTAGGAATTGCTATGAAAGTGTTTCTCCTACCATGCTTTCTTTCAGAACTACATTAGTCCTGATTCTCATTTCTTTCACGGATATTTAGGTAGCTCAAATTTCATGGTCATACTCACTCTACTCATGTCAAAATCATTTCATTTTCTACTAATAAAGAAAATTATGAAGTTATAATTCAACACCGAGGCAAATTTTGAGAGTCTATCAAAATTTATTCTATCTTTACCTTCGTGAACGGTATATGGGCTGATTTTTTGTAAAGCTCAAGATATGTAGGCAGCTCAAAATTAAGAGTTGGACCATACCTCAAACAAACAACTCATTTCCTACTAGGACATCTTTTCTAATTACATATGATTTGATTTATCATACAATTGGAGATATGTAGGCATCTTAAAAACTAGAGCATGATCACAATATTTTTCTGTGGAGATAAAATTAGCTGTTGCATCAACTTGTTTGTCCAAAGACTCTTGCCTCATCTTTGTTCAAACATGGGCAACTGTTGACAGCCAATTTTATCTCTTGTTTTTCATTCTATTAATTTTTCTATACTTCTTAGTCCTAAATAATTTACTAAAATAAATTCAGACTTTTATTCTAACAAAATTTGAAAGAAAAAAAGTTCTTTTCTCATGTTGCATTTTTTAATATTTTAATTAGATATAGTTAGTTACTTTTTATATTAAAAATATTTTTTGATATGTGCATCCACATTTCTTTTAGTTATATTATCGCACTGTATTAATCAATAAGCATTGTTAATCAATTTAATTGAAAAAACAAAGCATTTGGGCTATTTCTAATTCAATCTCAATTACATTTACTCAAACGCAATTTGTTTATCAATTTTTGGACAAAGGAAATACATTATTTCAGTCCAAATTGGCTCAAACCCAATCCAATTCAACCAATTCCACATCCAACTCATCAATTCTTGTCAAACCCTCTCCTCTACTGAAATGGTGACACATCTTTTCCATAAAGAAGCATAGTCTATGTCAAAACAAGAACAATTCATCTCCATCATTGGCTCAATTTAGTGTAACAATTTCTTATTTTTTGAATAAAATATAATTTATATATTTATATTGAATTTACACATATATTTTATATTGTTTAAATTACCTTTGATTAATCACAGTCATTTGATCAAATGATCAGACTGTTTAAAATGGTCAAACGGTCACAAATCCCTAACGCCCTATTTTTCCAAACCAACATTGATCTTTCCCTTCCTCACTACCTAATATAAACCACCAACCTAGAAACCCTTAGCTCTTCTCTCTTCTTCTTCCTCTCTCTCCATCTAAACAAGAAATGATGGCCACCAAACACATCACCTTCATTCTTTTCTGCCTAGCACCAGATGGTGTAGCAAGATTCTCGCAATTTTTACCCTTTTCAACCCTCAAATCCACCACGTATATGATTTTCATTTGATGAAAATACCCAAATAAAATTCAAAATAATGATTCAAGCTCTCTAATGGCTCTAACCTCACTTACAAGGTTTGAAAAGGTGATACTGTCACTGTGCTTTTTTTCTTCTTATTTTTGATCCATTTTCCCCTTATTTTGATTTTCAATTTTCAAATATTCAACCCTATTTTGATTTCATTCAAATCCAGATTTGAAATTCAAAAATCTTTCATTGCTTGACCTTATAAATTACCCATGATCTTACCCTTCAAAGACAAGTGTAGAGATTGGGAAAAAGAAGAAAAATCACAAGCAAAGTCACAATAACAAATCATTTCATATTGCATACATTATCAATATCTTTCTATTACACTACTACTTTTCTTCGTGTTTTCAAATTCTCTTTGACTCATATTCGAGTTTGAGTCCCGAGTCCCGAAAAACTTGATGTCAAGCCTCATGTTTGCTACCTAACACAAGGTGAACCTTTATTAATTATTTTAATTTTTTTAATAGAAATTTTCAATGTGTGACTGATATGATATACGACCCTAAAGTTGAGCTCATGATGACACCTATTTCGGTCAATCTTATTAGGTAAGCCAAAATTCACAAAATTAAGGAAAGATCAATAATAAGAAAATTAACCCATAAATGTAAACTTCAAGAACGAACCCAGGCCATAACATGTAATAACATGAATTTGGACCAAATGTATAAAATTTCCAAGATATATGTGTCATGATTATAAAGAGCATCTAATACAACTTAGAATACTGAAAATACATAAGCACGTCTTCGAATGGTAAATAATGAAAACTAAGATAAGATGAGATCTAGAATCTGCCCCAAAGTCTAAATCTCACCGATACCTCAAGATGTCACTCTGATAGCATGAACTTTTCTGCCATGAGCCATTATCTGACTAGGATCTGCACTGAAAGATGAAAAGTAGGAATGAGTATGATCCTCTTGTACTCAGTAGGTATTATAGGACGGCTGAACAAAGGAAAGGATAAAATAAAATAAAAAATGTTATGAGGATGTAACCTGCAAACAGAAAAGTTCTCAAATGATAGCCAACACCGTCTCCACTAATAATTATATAACATATAATAAGTCAAAAAGGATAGCTAAACACATAATATATATATATATAAAAAAAATGCAACAACTAATATATAGAGAATTACGCACAATGTAATGAAATGAAGCAATGATGGTAGAAATTCTATATACACCTTCCACGCCCTCATTCTTTAAGACAAGACGCACAGAGGTTAGGAATTCATATACTTTATCATAATCTCAATATCATATCTCAATCAACCCTGCCAACACGTCTCTCGGTATAGACATTTTATAAAGTATCTCAATTTTTATAAAAAAGTTAGTATTACTAAATCAATCCTAATAGCACATCCCCCGATAGGCATTTTATAAAATGTCTCATATTCTATCAAAAATTAATATTTTCAGTGACACTAATCACATGAATATGTATAGACGAAATAAGGATGTAATATGCACAACCAATCAGTATAAAGATAACTATCAACTCAATACAAGTATAAATGAGCTCAAATTTAACTCAAGATCTCAATAATTCATATTATTAGTGCTCACTCGGTACCATTAAAATGATTAGTCATGTAAGACATCAATTATGTCATTTTCAAAGAAATAAATACTCATGTAAGGACTATAATAATAAGTCAAGTTTCCAGTCGTGTGACACAAAAATAAATAAGGCAAGTCAGTGTACATGTAAGACCTAGAATATCATATAAAGCCCCCACTAGGCATCGCAATAATTATATTCTCCTAAGTCAAAAATAATGTACAAATAAGCCTCGCACGAGCACACGATAAATAACAATACTAAAATATAAATCTCATGGCTAAACTTGCTAACCCATAGCATGCTATATATGTTCATTAACTATCCGACCTATTCTGAAGGAAGCTAAGCTGTAATCTACCTTGAAGTGCAAAATTCAAGTCTAGAACCTTTAGCATAGATCCTTTCCCTTGCAAATGGACTTCACATAAGTTAAAACTATCAAATATGTGATTTAAGCAGTAAAACAATGTCAATGATACTCATATTAGCTATATTAGAATTAAGTCCAAAATGGATTAGAAAAATGGGTTCACAAATGAAAGGGGTAAAATTAGAATTCTATTTTAAAAATATGTTCTTCATGATCATAGTAGTTTACAATTGAAAATTCACGCGAAAACAAGTTGAAACTGATGTTCAAATCAAAGAAAAATTATTATTAAGTCTTACCGGCAAAATCCTCCAAAATTCATTTAAAATTGAGATGACAAGGTATTTTTGAAGATATAATCACTAGAAAATAATGGAAAGATGAATTTAGAGCTTACCCAAGAAAGAATGGTGGAGAAAACCCTAAGAATCACCTTTTTCAAAGCATCAAGGTCCAAAAATAAAAAAATGTGAAAATGAACTATTTATACAGTTCTGTGAACAATACCTCATGATCGCGGCTCAAGCCTCATAATCATGAGGGTCAATATTGAGTTGGCCAAATAATTGCCCATCACATTCGTGGTTAGCCTCCCGCGTTCACGAATGCTGAAGATCAGGACACATCGCGATCACGATAACTTTATCGCATTTGTGATGAAAGAGGAAACCCGGACCCAACTTAATTACTCTTGGCGATCATGATGAAAGAAATTATTCTAATTTTCATTTGCATCCAGGGGCCCACATTCGCAAAGAAGGATGCTTGAGGCACTAGATATTAGCAAAAATGTTGAGTTTGCCTGTTTTGAAATTCTTCGAATGGGCCCTCGAGATTCCTTCGGAACCTCACAGAACTAATTCATATATGCTAATGGGATAATTTTGAAATTTTGGACTCAATGAAAATATTAAATTTTAAAAAATAGATTATTTATAACAAATTATCCCTCTGGACCCCGTTTTAGCTTATTCCACTATTTTCTATATGAAAGATCAAAATACAAAATAAAGATTTCAAACTAGAACCAACCCCGCTGTCAAATTGACATTCCAAACCTAATAAAAATTTTCAAATCACCATCCGGTGCTCGAAATACAACATATTGATCGAAGTTAAGCTAATGACTTTTAAAGCCTCAACTAGTCTCAAGCTCTTCCAAATCACTTCAGAATGCATCGAGGACTATGCCAATCGTCCACACATTTTATAAATAGCATGTAAAAACTACAAAAAAATGATAGAAAAATCAAAATGCATTCACAAAAAAAGAAAATTTCACAATCAAGGTTGTTACAGAGGGTTTCATAAATTACTGTAAGAGCGATTTTCTATCCCGTCTTGATGTTATTGTTGTTTCTCTATGAAAATTTGGTCCTATTACCTCGTCTTGATTTTTGATTGTCAAATATGTGGCTGATTTGTATTTATAATAAGTTGGCTATTATCCTCCCTCCTTTTCGTTTCCTTCATTACATTTTGTCTATTAAAAGTTGAGTTCAATTTTTAAGTTTGTCTTAACCCGGATACACAACTTTTGTATATGAAGTAATATAGAACCTCATCTTATTTACTTTGTTTTCAGCTTATTTATTCACAATATGTCCATGAATATGTGATAAGCATTTAGTCCTTTTATTAATTTGCAGTAATGGGGAAGTGATACTACGTGAATTTGTAACTCCAAATTGGATTGAAAATACAAAGAGTGGTTAATACCAAGTTATAGCTTCATGTTTCTTTATTTTTTTTGACTCCCAGTCATTTGGATAACTTGATGCCTTATTTTAACTGATGGATATGTATTAAAAGCTCATTTATATTCACGTGTTAAAATTTGTTGAGTCATATTATGTCTCATTTAAACTCAATTAATCATTTGCTAATTGAAATACTCTTAACACATTCTGAAAAATTGAGTTGAAAGAGTCCATATTTACACTTATTTGGGTGAGATTTTCTACATATTAGCTCAGGAAATATTTGACAAAAAAAGAACATAAATTGCAGTCTTACATGTATCTACTTAGGATGTATTACTTCTTTTTGGTACTTTCTATGTTTGGTAACTGATAAAGAAGGTGTAGATATGTTTGGATAGATAAGTGCCTCACAACTTTATCCCAATTACTTATTATATGAGAAATTTATCTCAAATACTTTCTTACCAATATATGCTTGAATGACGGTGTGTAAACTGTTGGATTGGTTAGCGTCTTGTTTAAGTTCAGAAAATAGTTGAAGTATTTATCTCATGTGTAAATTTTGTTGAGATTAAGATTATGCTAATTTTTCCTATATTTTGTTTACATGTGTACTCAGTAGAATATTTGAAGTTCAAATGAACTTCATCCCTATCCAAATTGAAGCTTGCGTCTGCTATTACCTCATATTGATCAAGTCTAGTTTTCCTTAAAGCTTCTTAAATGCTGATGGATTCTATAAAAGAATCTAACACTTCTTTCTATTTAGTCTTGTTCTTGCTTGCTCAATTGTATTGCCTGTTATTATTTACTAACACTTTCTTATTAGGTCACGGGTCTTTTTTCCTTCCTATGTAGATAAATAAAGTTCAATTTAGACCAATCCACTTTTGCACATAGGCCCATTAGGTCTTATTTCACATCCACAAAAAGAGATTTTCAACAGCCAGAGAGAAAACAAGAGCAGATATTCGCACCTAAAATTTCAGCCACAACTGTCCACTTCAAATTGCAATCCCCGCTTTGTTTTTTGTCCGATTAAGCTGATATTTGGATAACTTGTTCCTCTCATCTCAATATTTGATTAAATACTGATGGTGGTGGACTTGGTGGCCTGTATCTCCTATTTTTCATTCCCAAACAGCAGCTACGTTTTTGGTATTTTTACTCATTTTTATTCTCTAATTTTTATGCTATCTGATTGTATTGTTGCTCGTTGTTTGACACTTGTTTGGTGGCCATTTTAGAGAATAATATTGTAACTCTTGGTGATTATAGTGGAGGTTTTGGTCCCGTATTTTTTACTCTTCACACCAAAGGATTTTTCACATAAATTTGGTGTCTTGTTATTCTTGTCTTATCATATTTGTATGATTGATTTATTGTCTGCCATATTCTTTGTTTTGCTTGGATTTTCTTATCTTTTCTTGGTTCAAATTGAAAGAAAAAGTTTAGACTTGGGTATTCTTGTAGTGTTGCCCCGTCGGACACTTTGATAGTGCCCCTGCCTCTTTCCCAACAAAGTGCTATCAAAGTGTTTGTTTTTGTTGATTATTAATTTAAATGATGTAGGCAAATATGAGCAAAATGGTGTGTTTGAATGGTAGTAATTATCAGACTTGGAAAGGAAAGATGAAAGATCTTCTCTTTGTTAAGAAAATACATTTACTTGTATTTGTGTCTACTAAACCTAAATCCATGATAGATGAGGATTAAGAATTTGAGCACCTACAGGTTTGTAGATATATTAGACAATGGGTTGAAGATAATGCTAGAAACCATATTGTGAATGAGACACATGTCAGAAGTTTATGAGACAAGCTCGAGACACTTTATGCTTCATAGATTGGCAATAACAATTTCCTACTTAAGCAATTGATGAATATCAGCTATAAAGAGGGAAGTCCTATTTTTGCTCATATAAATAATTTTCAGGGTGTTCTTCACTAGTTGTCTGGAATGGGTGTAAAGTTCGATGAAGAAATTCACGGACTTTGGCTTCTTAATACTCTGCCTGACACTTCAAAAAATCTTTGAGTTTCCTTGACTAATTCTACTCCTAGGGTGTTGTAACTATGAAATATGCTAAGAGTGGTGTCTTGAATGAAGAGATGAGGAGAAAATCTCATGCCTCATCTTCTTCATCTTCACACTCTAATGTTTTGGTTATTGAAGAAAGAAAGAAAAATAAGTCAAGAGGTTCAAATGATAGAGATAAAAGTAGAAGCAAGTCGAGGTCCAAATTCAAGAATGTTACATATGGCTATTGCAATAAAAAGGGGCATATCATAAAATATTGCTATAATCATAAGAGAGATATGAGACGACAAAAAAAGAAGGTGATAATGAAAATCGTATTACGATTGTTGCTAATGATAATCTTATTTTTGCTTGTAGTGAGAATTTCATTAATCTTGTTCGCAATAAGTCTAGTTAGTTTATGGATTCTGGTGCAACTTCTCATGTTATGCCAAAGAAGGAATCATTTTCTTCTCATACTCCAGTTAATTTTGGGATACTGAAAATGATCAATAATAATGAAATACAAGTACTTTGCATTGGCACTGTTTTATTGGAAAGTAACAATTATTCCAAACTAGTTCTCAACAATGTCAAGCATGCTCCAGATGTTCACTTAAATCTAATTTCTGTAGGAAACCTTGAGGATGAGGGTTATGTTAACACCCTTGTTACTGGACAATAAAAGATTAATAAAGGTTTGATGATTGTGGCTCGAGGTGATAAGTTGTCTAACTGACACATATTTTAGGGCTCTACTTCTTGAGGCTTGATAAACTTAGTGGAGAATGATACTTCATCAGAGTTATGGCATAAAAAGTTAAGTCATATGAGTGATAAAGAGATTGATAGTTTGGCTAAGAAAAATTACTTTCTAGAGTAAAAAAGAAAGTTGAAGAAGTGTGTTCATTGCTTAGCCGATAAACGAAAAAAAGGTTTCTTTTCAGAGTCATCCGCCTTCAAAAAAGCTTGATTTGTTTGAATTGGCACATTCTAATTTGTGTGGTGCTTTTAAAGTAAGGTATTATAGTGGTGCACTTTACTTTGTGACTTTTATTGATGATCATTCTTGCAAACTCTAGGTATTTTCTTTGAAGTCCAAGGATTAAGTACTTAATGTGTTCAGGGGTTTTCAGGTCTTAGTTGAGAGGCAGACAGGGAAGAAATTGAAATACATCCGGTCAGATAATGGTGGTAAGTATATTGATTATTTTGATAGATATTACAGAGAGCAAGGTATTCAACATCAAAAAACTCCTCCAAAGATTCCTCAGTTGAATGATTTAGCAGAGAGGATGAACAGAATTCTAGTTGAGAAGGTTAGATATATGCTTTCCGATGATAAGCTACTAGATTCCTTTTGGGAAGAAGCACTTATTACTACTACTTATGTTATCAATTTATCTCCTATTGTTCATTTGGATGGTGACGTCCCTGACAGAGTTTGGTCTGGTAAGAATGTTTCTTATGATAATCTTAGATTCTTTGGGTGTAAAGTCTTTGTGCATGTTCCTAAGGATGAAAGGTCAAAGTTGGATGTTAAACCTAGGTAGTGAATATTCATTGATTATGGTCAAGATGAATTTGGCTATCGTTTCTATGATCCAGTTGAGAAGAAAGTTGTTAGAAGCCATGATGTTGTGTTCTTTGAAGACCAAACAATTGAAGATTTGACAAAGATGGAAAGGTTGATTCTTAGAGTAGTGAGAGTCTAGTTGATGTTGATACAATTACTTTGACTACTGTTCCTAAAGAAAATCTTCATGATGATGAAAATAAAGTTGATAATGAAGATGATAATCATATTCAGAATGACCAGCATGATGTTCTTGATGCTCCAGTGCAAGTTGATATGGTTAATCAACAACCAGTTGTTGATGCCTTAAAAAATTCTCTCAAACGATATACTAGAGATAGAATACCTTCATCTCATTATCCTCCCAATGAGTATGTACTCTTGACTGATGGGGAAAAACCTAAGAGTCTTGATGAGGCCATAGAAAGTGAAGAAAAAGAAAAGTGGTTTGATGCTATGGAAGATGAGATTAAATCTTTGCATGATAATCATACCTTTGATTCAGTAAAGCTACCTAAAGACAGAAAAGCTTTGAAAAATAAGTGGGTTTTTCGAGTGAAACATGAAGATAGTAACCCAGTTCCACGGTACAAGGATAGATTTTTTGTGAAAAGATTTAACCAAAAAATAGGAGTTGATTTTGATGAGATTCTTGTGAAGATGTCATCCATTCGTATGGTTCTACGCTTAGCTTTAAGTCTAGATTTAGAGGTTGAGCAAATAGATGTTAAAAACTATTTTCCTCCATGGTGACTTAGATGAAGAAATTTCTATGGAGTAGCTCGAAGATTTTGAAGTCAAGGAAAAAGAGAATTATGTTATCAAATTGAAGAAGAGCTTGTATGATTTGAAACAAGATCTCAGGCAGTGGTACAGGAAATTTGGTTCCTTCATAAGTCAGCAGAGCTTTAAGAAGACTACTTTAGACCATTGTGTTTTTGTACAAAAATTTCTGATGGTAACTTTATTATTGTGTTGCTTTATGTTGATGACATACTTATTGTTGGTCATAATGCTTGCAGGATTCAAAACTTGAAGCAAGAGTTGAGTAAGTCTTTTTCTACGAAAGACTAAGGACCAGTAAAACAGATTCTTGGCATGCAGATTTTTCGTGACAAAAAAGCCAACAAGTTGTGGTTATCACAAGAGAAGTACATCAAGAAAGTACTTCAAAGGTTCAACATAGATAAGGATAAGGTTGTCAGTACACCTTTAGCTATGCACTTCAAATTGAGCACGAAGCAGTGTCCTTCTAGTGATAATAAGAAGGAAGATATGAAGAAAGTTCCTTATGTTTCATTTGTTGGTAGTTTGATGTATTCAATGGTTTGTACAAGACCAGATATTCTCATATTGTTGGTATTGTTAGCCTTTTTCTTTCTAATTTGGAAAGAGAACTTTGGAATGTTGTGAAGTGGATTATGAGATACCTTTGTGGCACTTGTAATCTGAGTTTGTGTTTTGGTACAAGCAAGTCTATTCTTTGTGGTTATACTGATTCAGACATGGCTGGTGATATTGATACTCGCAAGTCTACTTCAGGGTATTTGGTAACTTTTGCAGGAGGAGCTATTGCTTGGCAATCTAGGTTGCAAAAATGTGTTTCTCTATCTACTACAGAAGCTGAGCTTATTGTTGCCGTTGAAGCTTGTAAAGAATTGTTTTGGATGAAGAGATTCTTGGGGAGAATTGGTTGTGCTAAAGAGAGGTATGTGCTTCATTGCGACAGTCAAAGTGCCATGCATCTTGGAAAAAATTCTATATTTCATGATCGGTCTAAACACATTGATGTGAGATATCATTGGATTCGAGATGTGTTGGATTCTAAGTTTCTTGAACTTGAGAAGATTCACACGGATGATAATAGTTCCGACATAATGACTAAAGATTCACCAAGAGGGAAGTTTGAAGAATGTTGCATGATCTCTAGGATAACGGTCTCCTCCACATAGTCGGGATGGGGAGAATTATTGGGTCATGGGTCCTTTTCCTTTCCAATGTGGATAAATAAAGCTCAATTTAGACCAACCTACTTTTTTCCATAGGCCGATTACTATGGGTCATATATAGAGATCTTTTTTGGTCTTATTTCACATCCACAAAAAGAGAGTTTTAGTAGCCATAGAGAGAAAACAATAGCAGATTTTAGCACCTAAAATTTTAGCCACAGTTGTCAACTTCAAATTGTGATTTCTGCTTTATTTCTTGTCCGATTAAGCTGATTTTTGGATAGATTGTTCCTCTCATCTCAATATTTGATTAGAACTGATGAAGGTGGATTTGGTGGCCTGTAGCTGCTGTTTTTAATTCCTGAACAACAGCTATATTTTTTGTATTTTTGCCCATTTTTATTCTCTAGTTTTGGTGCTATCTTGTTGTGTTGTTACTCGTTGTTTGGCACTTTTTTGGTGGACATCTTAGAGAACAATATTGTAACTCTTGGTGATTATAGTGGAGGTTTTGGTGTCGTAATTTTTTATTCTTCACACCGAAAGGTTTTCTACGTAAATTTGGTGTCTTGTTATTTTTGTCTTATTATATTTGTGTGGTTGAGTTATTTGCTGATATATTCTTTGTTTTGCTTGGATTTTCTTATCTCCTCTTGGTTGAAATTGAAAGGGAAAGCTCACACTTGGGTATTCTTCCACTGCTACCCCGTCAGACACTTTGATAGTTCCCCTGTCTCTTTCCCAACATTTCTCTTTTGAATTATATTGGTTATTTGTTTAGTTTTATATTTTAACCCTTGTAAATTGCCTAGACACGTATTGGTGAAACAACTATGTATTTACTCACCTGTCAAAAGTTGATTTCTTAGTTTAAACACACCTAAGGAGGTTTGATAAAATAAGTTTAAGGGACTTTTTGTATTAGGTACACATATATACATCTAGGAACAAGTTAAATTGAAAAATCTTTTACAAGGTATGCTATTTTCAACTATTTTCTAAGTTACATTGTGCTTCAAAAAAAACAAAAATGGAGCTCGAATGAGTAGATTGTCTTTTTAGAGGCTATAACGTGGTTTTTAAAATACAAATGCTTGTTATAAAAGTGTTCAAGACTTGATCATTATGGTATGCATGAACTCAATATCGAAACAAGGTTTTCAGCCCCATTTGAGGTATTCCTTGCACATTAATTTTGATCAAGTCCAAACATACTAGGAGCCCGTTTGGATAAGATTAAAATCTGATCAAATCAGTTTTTAATCTCTTTTTAAATTTTTTTTAGGTGTTTGGTAAACATTTAAAAGTACTTAAAAAAACTAAAAATTGATTAAAAAAAGAAAAAAAGTGAGAAACGGGGTTCCCCATCTTTTTATTTTTTAGATTAAATTTTTTTTAGGTTTGACCAGAATATTTACCTTTTTATTGCTTATATTTTCTTTCAATTCCAACAATATCCTAAACTTGTAGCCCTTAAATATGTAGTTTTTCTTTCTTTTTCTCTTTGATTCTCTTCGTCTCTTTCCTGCAATTTCCTCCTCATCTTTCTCCTTTGTTTTCACCGAATTTATCATTATATTTGAGGATTACATATTTTTTAACATAATCAAATTGGTACAAGCTAGCAATATTACAATGTAATACTACCTTTATATAAGAGAAATATCCTAAAATTTTAAAAAAAATTAACTTATATTTATGAATTGACCTCATATAATCACTTTACGTTGAAAGTACATTTAAATAGAAATCATTTTTGAATTAAAAATTATAAATAATTTACCTTACTTATGGTGTTAACAGCTTCAAGGACATTTAATTCATTTTAACAACAAAAAAATGTTTAACATCACTTGTTTACCAAATACATCAATAATTTTTTTTCAGTTTCAGCACTTCTATCTAAACACTCATCTACTTAATTTATAAGCACTTATTTTAAGATTTTAATCACATAAGCTAAAAAACTATTTTTTTAATCCTCCAAACGGGCTTTATATCATCTTTTACAAATTGTCTTTATCTTATTGCATACGCATATGTTTTATTATACCAAAAATGTTTTGCTACATTATATAATCATCTCTTAATATTTGTTATAAGTTTTCAAATTTTGAAAGCATCCAAAATACAAGGTATATATAGTGACGGAGCCAGAATTTTCACTAAGGGAGTTCAAAATCGAAAAAAATAGGCATACGAACTAGCCAGAGGGCGTTCGACATCAATTATATATACATAAAAAATGATTTTAACCATATATAAATAATATAAGTTTTCGTTGAAGGGGTTTATCCAAACCCCCTAATGATAAGGTGGCCCCGCCACTGGGTATATACGTATTTGCATGACCATACACAAAATATATTTATACTTTATTTTTATATATTCATAATACTTCACCTTTAATTTTATACATACATTATTGCTACATTTATTTCTCATCCAATTTTCTTCTACTAAAATTTTCACGACTAAAAAAGATTTTCACATATCTTTCTTTATACTTTAAATATATACATGATTTTTTATTCTCTAAAAAATATTTATAGAAATCATCACCTACTTTAAATTATATTATAATTTTATGACAAGTATTACTAATACATAGAAGTGCCGTGGGAAGTTGGTGAATGTTGTCCTGCCAACTTTCTCACAGGGTTATATTCATTATTTTCCTCACAGGGTTATATTCGTCATTTTCTAAGGGTTGATTTAGTCTTTTCATTGTTTGTCTGAGTAATCACATACGTGTCTATCAATTTTTTGGTCGAAGTTAAATGTTTCAATTGGTTAGGAGAGTATTTCTATACTTTAACATGTCTACACTATCTCAAAAATTTTTGTAAGACAATTCCCTTCATCGAAGGTTGCAACTCCATAGTCTCTGTGAGTTCTCTTCAATCATCATTTTAGTTGTTTCATTGATTTGGATGTTGTTGTTCTTGTTTTCTTACTTCTGCAACTTGCTTAGTTTATTATCCATTCTTCCAAGTGTTTTACTGATCTGCTACCTATGCGATCTATCTAATGGTATGTGCTTTTACACTTGATAATTTCAGCAGCAAACTTTATTCATTTATATAGTTATAGTTGTGAAATTTGTGGGTTTGTCCTATTTTTTCGTCTATGTTAAAGAGTTAATCTACACGATTATTTATAATCTACACGATTATCGATATACAATATCCAACTCTATTTTAGAAATTTTTTCAAGCACACGCATTTCCAAAATCAATTAAAGAATAGATGAACTCTAGGAGCACGAATCGTATGAAAGAAAAAATTCAGGATGAAGCCACCATAAGGAAGAAGCAGAAAGCAAATAGGTACATTGAAGCATGTTTAAGATTTTAACTTTTCATCTACAAGAATTTTTCTCTCTGTTGAACTCTACAAAGCAATCCTCCTCATCCTTGTCATCATGCTCAACAAATTCTCCGATCTCCGCCCGAGCTATAGAAATTTAACAAGATTACAGAAGTTACTTCTCAAATAAAAATACAAACACAACCCCTATACACTTTACATACCTCCTCTAGCATGTATATATGATGTTGGCTGAGCAAAAGAGTGCAAATAATTCCTTTCATATGTATCCGTAGCTACATGCTCAGGAGTAGGTATTTTAGGCACCAACTTCTTACTACAAGTTTGGGGTACCTAAAGAATAAATTATTGTCCAACATAATAAGCTTGGGTATAGATACAATTTACGAGCACAGTAATGCCAACAAATTAGTTAGGTATTTTGTCTTTCAACTAAAAATGTTTTGGATGTCAGCAACACACCAACTTAGTTACTCTAACAATGAACATAAATAAATTATGATCATTACCTGGAAGAATGGGAGCATCACTCTTTTTGGATGCTCAAGAAAAGCTGCACAAATCAAGAAAAAATGATAACTTTGGCTTTCAGAAGAGATATGTTTTCCTACTTAGTTTTGATTGCAACTATTTCATTACAAGTTTGTTTATTAATCTACTCTATCATATGTTGCGATTTGACCTGTACCTTTTGTTGCCATAATGAAATAAGGGTTGCCGTAATGGATCAGAGGCTTCTTGTGGACGCAATCACAAAAGAAACTGCAGACTAGACCTGTAAAGTTTAGGTAGTGGACAAGTTTTGGCCTCACGAGAGTAGAGACTCATTTGTCCATTTTCAAACAATACTTTTGCAAGATGAAAGTATAAGTTTGCCTCTACCTCTACTCTCAATTAAAAAGTAGAGTTGATATCATAGACGTTATCTACAAAAATCCCTTATAAACTATAGTACATTTGTTGCAACTACAAAAGCAATAAGTCTGAGGGCAAATTAAGAACAATTGAATTCACAATTCACAAAAAGAACAACTGAAAATTCTAAAAACTTCGTCTATAAATTATACTCGCATAAATAAAATTGTTCCTCCTTAAATCGACTTATTACCTAACGTTTTACTTTCCATTACACCAGACTTACCGATAGTAGTAGCTAACTGCAATGCTATGCACTATAGAACTAAGCAAAGTAAGCACATTTGGAAGGCTATTGGGGTGGACTACAGGTGAGTTACTTGCCTCTTACTTAAATTTCACCAAACCTTCTACTTACTTGCTAAAACATGCTTGCACTGTACCAATTTCTGCATCTGTTATATCGACCAACAAGAAACCTTTCCTATTTACTATATGGGATAATGTTGCAGACAATGAAGGAACTACCTTATTACATCACCTACATGAGTATCCCATCATTCTTGCCAAGCGTATAGGCATTATTGAATTTCGCGGTGGTATGTTGCTTACACTATTCTCTAAAAATCTTCCTTCTTACTTCTTCCTTTTGTGTATTCAATTAAAAATGCTCTTCATCTTTCACATACACATCTTTAAGATTGGCAACAAGATATTAAACAACAATCATAACAAATCCTCAGTACATGCAGGCTACTTGTCACGACCCAAAGCTACCCCTAGTCGTGACAATGGTGCTTATGGTCACAAATGACCACAAGCTAACCCATGAAATGGTACCTACTATGAGCACTAAATAAAATATAAATATAAAACATGTCCGAAAGATAAACTGAGAAGGTAAAGTATATCTAAATATAGAAATACAAAATACTAATTATCTGAAAAAACTGATAAGAACTGAAAGTAACTAACTGACTGCCGAGCTATTTTTTCTAAATGTCTAAAAGCCTCTAAATAGAATGAGGATTTTATGGGATAGGTCCCCAACTAACTCCGACTGAATGAATAAAGTGGAATACTGAAATAACTGAATAATCATAACATTTCCTTGATGAATGAGGATTCCCCACTATGATTGCTGGATTATGCTGAGTTGTCTAACTGTGGTCGAGAAACTGTGCATTCGAACCTATGATATAAGACATCATAGCACAAAGAACAGTATACGGTAAGTACTTTGAATGTACTGGTATATGAGATGAGGTTAGGTTGATATTTGTGGGGTACTGTGCATATGAAATAAGGACTAACTGAATAGCATGAGATAACTCAACATGAATGCATGAGAATCATAACATTTGAGAATGCAAGACCAAGCATAAACATTTATCTGAAATAATCTGTAAATTGAAAGTTTGAAATCTGATAGATGAATAACTGAGAATCTGAATACTTTGGTCAAGCAAACCTAAACTGAAACTATACTGAATACTGTACTGAGACTATGGGAGGTATTATCTAACCGCCATGCCCCAATCTGAGCTAATCGCGGTTCAACCTATAACCCCAGTTGAAAGGGTGTCAGCACTATGCCATGGGTACTAACACTGGCTGTATGAATCCACTAAACTGGTATCCCAAAGGACTAAGGAGGCACACTCAACTGGAAGGTGCTCTAATGAGATAGGTGTCACCCTTAACTAGCAGGTAAACACTTTGTTAACCCTCAAATACCATGTACACATCTCTAACCTACTCTAGCAACATAGTTCTGGAACTCGGGGATTGCTACTAAGGGTCACACCCTCTACTGTCAGGTGAGCCCTTATCCCTGAGTTCGCTCAGTGCTAAATCCTACTCCCAACTGAACTGACACTGATACTGGAATGGACTGAACTAGACTGGACAATATTACATAACTGATAGTGCTCACCGTGATCATAAACATGTAAGTATAATCATAAAAGTCATGGATTAACTGTGTGCGTAGTTGAAAATCTAAACTCATGTAAATCACATAGGTATCGGGTGTTCATATCCCACCAACACTTAATAAAATTTAACAATAATTCTATATAAAAGTTTTAAAATCATAGTAGGGGTTTATTGTTCAAAATCCAACACTTAGGCATTCCATCAAACACATGAGAGTCGTGAACTTAAGCATAGGAATGGGTAAAGCATGCAAGAATAACATGATTACAAGACCAAAACTCATAACTTGGGGATTTAATGTGAGGATTACAATGTTTAAAACATGTAATGGCTCATCCTACTTTAAAACACTTATAAACATAACTTGTAATTGAATTCATAAGAGATTCATGGAGATATTCCAACTTAACATGAAAAACTCATAATTTAAAACCAAAAAGGGATTCTTGGACTCCATGGGGGAAAGAAACCCATGGATGAACATCACACATACCCCACTAGATGATTTTGTGAAGATTCTTGGGAATTTATTGAGGTCTGAAGCTCGAATTCCTTGATTTCTTGAGTAAGGGTTAGTTTGTTCTTGAGGTGGAAGATGGTTTTCTTGAGAGATTTTATGAATAAAGGGGCAAATAATGCTCCTTGGGAACCTCGTGTTATGGACGAGTTTGGGTAAGGAAATTGACCCAAATGACCTTAATTAACAAAGAACAAAAGCTAGACGGATAAAGGAGGGTCCGACGAGGGCTCTGGAATGGCGCACTAGAGGGCACAGTATGGGCTCTGGAGCGGCGCACTGGAGGGCGCGGTGCGAGCTCTAGGATGGCGCACTGAGGGGCGTGGCATGGGTCTGGTACAGCACACTAGAGAGCACGGCGCGAGATCTATAGTAGTGCACTCGGGAGCGCGGCATGGGCTTATCCCCATGATGCTACTATTTTGGATTCCCAAACATACCCCTATGCTTGTTTGAAACTACTAAAACTCACTCAAGATGTATTTTTAACTAACCCGATCATAATCAACTTAAAAATTGATGTTTTAAGGTTGGGAAGGTAAAAAATAAGATAATCAAAGTTTAGGGGGCTTGGAAATGACTTAGTCCCAACACATAGTGAAATTTCTATGTCTTGGACCCCTTTAACATGCGAGCATGAGCTGAATTTAGTTAAGATCGTATGGGGTATTATAATATCTCCCTTTGGTAACATTCATCATCGAATAAGGTTGGTTAGCTGAGAACACTAGGGAAACTGAGATCATAAACTAAACATGCATGACAAAAAAATGATTGCATAACTGAGTTTGAAACATGACACATGAACAGAACTGAATGTATGCAATGACATGAGATGGATTACATAGCTGAAATAGTGAACGAAAGAGAGTCAATCTGTGGAAAATCGTTAACTTAATATGAATATGAGTTTGCGGAAAAAAGATGAGGATACTTGGTTTGCACATCTGCTTCTGCTTCCCAAGTGGCTCCCTCAACAGATTGATTCCACCAAAGAACTTTAACCAAGGAAACTTCTTTGTTCCTTACTCTGCGAATTTGACAATCAAGGATATCAACTGGGATTTTTTCATAAAAAAGGTTATTCTTAATATCCATGCTTTCTAATAGGAAAACAACAGCTGAATCACCAATACACTTCTTCAATAGGGAAACATGAAACACTGGATGCATTGATGCTAAATCTACAGGCAACTCAAGCTCATAAGATACCTTCCCAAAATGACTATAGACCTTACATAGGCCAACATAACGGGGACTGAGTTTCCCCTTCTTGCCAAATCTCTTCACTTCCTTCATGGGTGAGATTTTCAAATAAACCAAATCACCAACCTCAAACTTAAGATCTTTTCTCCTCACATCTGCATAAGCATTTTAATGACTTTGGGCTATCTTCAGCCTCTCCCAAATCAACTAAACTTTCACAATCATATTAAATACTGCATCTAGCCATATCAAGGCAGCTTCACTTGCCTCAAACCAACCAATAGGAGATCTACATCCGCTTTCATAAAGAGCTACAAACGGAGCCATCTGAATATTGGAGTGATAACTGTTGTTATAGGAAAACTCAATCAAAGGTAAGTGATCATCCCAGCTACCTCTAAAGTCAATAACATATGCTCTCAATAAGTCATCTAAGATCTGAATGGTCCTCTTTGCCTGACCATCTTTCTGAGGATGAAAAGTTGTACTGAGATAAACTTGGGTTCCAAGACCCTTCTAAAAATCCTTTCAAAAGTGAGAGGTAAACTGAGTACCCCTATCTAATATGATAGACAATGGAATCCTATGCAACCTAACCAACTCCCTAAGATAGAGCTTGGCATAATCCTCAGCTGAGTAAGAAGTATGAACTTCCCACTTCCCTATCACAAAATCTATATTCCACTTCCCACTTCCATAATAGGATATTGAACTTCTGTAATGTGCCACTAGGCCTTTGGTGTTCAACCTTAACTTGCTGATAATTTGAACACTTAGCTACAAACTCTACAATATCCCGCTTCATACCACTCCACCAATAGATTTCCTACAAGTCACGGTACATCTTAGTTGCTCCTGGATGGATAGAGTATTTGTTGTCTAAAGTCATCAACACTTGAAACACATAACCTGCCCTGGCAATGGAACATACCATCTCCACCTTGGGAGAAAACCTCTACTTTCTGATCTATAACTGATTCCTTTAACTTAACCAAACTAGGATATCTATCTTACCTTTTTTTTTACTTTGGTAACCATCAAAGATTCCAAACTATTTGAACCCATACACTACGTTCTGCTAAATCAACCAACCAAACCTAATCTAGCAAGCTAATGAACCTCACTGACTAGCTTCTTTTTATTCTTTTCAATATGAAAAACACTATCCATAGAGAACCTGCTAAGGGCATCTGCCACTAAGTTGGCCTTGCTCGGATGATACAAAACATTCATATCATATTTTTTTTAAAAACTCAAGCCACCTTCTCTAAAAAAGATTTAAATCTTTCTGCAAGAAAACATATTATAAACTTTGGCGATCTATGAACACATCAACATGAACCCCATAAAGATAATGCCTCTAAATTTTCAAGGCAAAAACAACAGCTGCTAACTCAAGTCATACGTAGGATAATTCTTTTCATGGGGCTTAACTACCTAGAGGCATAGGCTATGACCTTACGTCTCTGCATCAATATACAACCAAGACCAACTCTAGAAGCATCATAGTAAACCACAAATCCATCTGAATCATCTGGCAAAGTCAACACTGGAAAGGAAGTGAGTCGAGTCTTCAACTCCTAAAAACTCTTCTCACAAGAATCTAACCACTGAAGCTTGACTTTTTTTGAGTCAATCAAGATATGGGGTATGCAATAGAAGAGAACCCTTCAACAAATCATCTATATTAGCCAGCCAAACCCAATGAGTTAAGAAACTCCTGATATCTGATGGAGAGATGGGCCCAGGATAGTTTCTCACTACTTTGATATTTTAAGGGTTAACTCTAATGCCATCATCAAAAATAATATGGCCAAGAAAAGCTACTGATCTTAGATAGAATTCGCACTTACTAAACTTGGCAAACAACTGATGGGCTCTAAGAGTCTGCAATACAATTCTGAGATGGTTTGCATAATCATTCTCACTATGGGAATAGACAAGAATATCATCAATGAAAACTATAACGAACATGTCCAAGTACTGCTTAAATGCTCTATTCATCAAGTCCATGAAAGCTATAGGGGCATTCGTTAGTCCAAAAGATATAACAAGGAATTCAAAGTGAACATACCGCATTTTAAAGGCTGTCTTCGGAATGTCACATTCTCCAACTCTAAGATGATGATAGCTGGATCTGAGGTCTATCTTAGAGAAATAACTGACACCCTAAAGTTGGTCGAATAAGTCATTAATCCTGGGGAGTGGATATTTATTCTTGATTGTGACTTTGTTCAAATAATGATAATCGATGCATATTCTAAGAGAATCGTCTTTCTTACGCACGAAAAGAATTGGTGTGCCCCATGGGGAAATACTAGGCCTGATGAAACCCTTATCTACGACATCTTTCAGCTGCTCTTTCAACTCTTTAAGCTCAGTCAGAGCCATTTTGTGAGGTAGAGTAGAGATTGGCTGGGTATCTAGAAGGAGATCTATTTCGAAGTCAATTTCCCTTTTAGAAGAAACTCCAAAAAGGCCTTCAGGGAACACATCTGGAAATTCCCTTACTAATGGAATTGACTCGAGATTGGGAGTCTCAGAACTAGAGTCGTTGACTTGAACAAGATGGTAAACACAGCTCTTAGATATCATCTTCTTTGCTCTAAGATATGAAATAATCTGACCCCTAAGAGATAAAGTGTTACCCCTTCATTCAATAACTGGATCATTAGGAAACTAAAATTGAACAACTCTATTTCTAAAATCAATTGAGGAATGACATAAGTGGAGCCAATCCATGCCGAGAATGACATCAAAGTCAGTCATCTCTAACTCTACGAGGTCAACTGAGGTAACTTTCTGGGATACTGTGATCAGCCAGTTCCTGTATACCTACCTGGCTATAATATACACACCTACTAGAGTAGATAATGAGAAGGTTTCTACTAAAGATTCAGGACTGACACTGAAATCGACTGTTATATAAAGAGTCACAAATGAGAGTGAGGCTCCAGGATTTAATAAAGCATAAACATAGAGATAGAAAACTTGCAACGTATCTATAACTACATCGGGAGAACTCTCCTGATCCTGTAGAGTCTGGAGGGCATACAACCTAGTTTGATGTTGCTCGCTGTTTGAGCTAGAAGCGGTACCCTACTGAGTTGGGTGACCAGCTGGAACTGGAGGAAGATTAGACTGACATTGCTGGCCGGCCTTTGGGCAATCTCCAAATCTGTGGCCTGGCTTGTCACATCCAAAACACACATCACTGCCAGCTCTATACACATCCTAATAATATCTTCCATACTTCCTACAAAAAGGATTAGTACGAATACTATTCAGATTACCCTGGGACTTGGAGCCTGACACTCTATCCCGACTATCTTACCTTAACTTAGGCACTAGCACACTAGCTGAAAATAGGGCTGGAGATGAAGACTTTTGATGAAACTGAGTACGATTACCAACTTCTGACCTTGGCTGAGAAAAGTTAAAACTACCCATTCTGGCCCTCTTATTGTCCCACTCTCTCTTTAATCTTCCAAGCATAAACCTTAAGTCTAGATAAGTCCATCTCCTTAATCAACATGGCGGTCCAACACTCTTGACTACACTATCAGATACACCATAAATAAACTTACTCATTCTAGACCTATTATCAGCCACCATCGAAGGAGCATACCTCGCTAACTTAGTGAACTTAAGCGATTATTCCTTAACACTCATATTATCCTATTTCAAGTTAATAAACTCCTGAACCTTAGCCTCCCCCAATTCTAATGTGAAGAACCTATCTAAGAAAGTCGTGGCAAACTTCTCCTGCTCAACAGGCCCTACATTAACACCACGATCCTCCTTCTACTGCTTAAACCAGGTTTAAGCTACATCCTACAACTGATACGCAGCTAACTCTACACTCTCACTCAAAGTGACACCCATAATATTAGTCACCTTCTAAACCATATCAAGAAACTCTTGCAAATCTTCCTCAGACTTGGATCCCAAAAATAAAGAAGGATTCATTTGGTTTAAGTTTTGAATACTAGCTGCAACTATATTTGCCACTAGATTAGCTGGGACAACAGCCTTCTGATTGTGTTGAGCAGCTATAGAGTAAGCTAAGGTAGTAAAATTAGCTATAAACTCAGTGTGATAGACATGCTCATTCAGGGGATCTTCCTAAACAGACGATGGTGCAAGATGGTTCTCGTTACTTCTTTCGTTGTTTCTCTTGGGAGGCATAGTCTGTAAATAGAATGAAGGATGACTTAGAAAGAGAATTTAAATAGAGCTCATACTCATTCGCATGACATGAATACTGAAGAAGGGATATTTTTTTCCTAAAATGTTTCGTACCTTCTTGTCCATAAGTGTGGCGCTCTTTACACCCATTCACAAAACTCTACTTAACGCGACTTTCAGACTCCCTAGGATACTTTAAAATCTTGGGCTCTGATACCATGTTTTTTCATGACTCGAGGCTACCCCCTAGTCGCGACAATAATGGTTACAATCACAAATGACTACAAGCTAACCCATAAGCTGGTACTTGTTGTGAGCACTAAATAAAATATGAACATAACATATGTTCAGAAGATAAACTGAGAAGGTAAAGTATATCTGAATACTGAAATACAAAATACTAAATATCAGAAATAACTTATCAGAACTGAAAGTAACTAACTGATTGTCTAACTATTTTGTCTGAATATTTGAAAGCCTCTAAACTAACTTTGGAGTTGATGGGACAGACCTCTAACTAAATCTGACTGATTGAATAAAGTAAAATACTGAAATAACTGAATAATCATAACATATCCTTGATGGATGAGGATTTACCACCACGACTTCTGGATAATGCTGAGCTGTCTAACTATGATCGAGAAACTGTGCATCTAAACCTATGATATAAGACATCATAGTGCAAAGAAGAGTATGCGGTTAGTACTTTGAATGTACTAGTATATGAGATGAGGTTATTCTAATATACATGGGGTACTGTGCATATAAAATAAGGACTAACTAAATAACATGAGATAACTGAACATGAATGCATAAAAAGCATAATAGCTAAGAATGCAAGACTAAGCACAAACATATATCTAAAATAATTTGTAAACTGAAAGACCAAAATTTGATAACTGAATAGCTGATAATCTATATGCTTTGGTCAGGCAAACCTGAACTAAAAATATACTGAGAGTGTGGTAGGTATCATCTAACCAATATGCCTCAATCTGAACTAATCGAGGTTCAACCTATAACCCTAGTTGGAAGGGTGTCAGTATCGTGCCACGAGTACTAACACTGTCTATGTGGATCCACTAAACTGGTGTCCCAAAGGACTAAAGAGTCACCCTTAATTGGCATGTGCTCTAATAAGATAGGTGTCACCCTCAACTAGCAAGTAAACACTTTTTCAACCCTCAACTTCCACGTAGACATCTCTAACATACGCTGGCTATGTAGTTCTAGAATTTGGGGATTGCTACTAAGGGTCACACCCTCTACTATCAAGTGAGCTCTCATCCCTAAGTTCACTCGGTACTAAATCCTACTCCCAACTGAATTGACATTGATACTGGAATGAACTGAACTAGACTGAACATTATTACATAACTGATAGTTCTCACCATGATCATAAACATGTAAGTATACTGATAAAAGTCATGGATTAACTATCTTAGTACTTAAAAAGCTGAACTATGTAAATCACATCGGTATCGGGTGTTCATAATCCACCAGCACTGAATGGAATTAACAATAATGCCATATAAAATCTTTAAAACCATACTAAGGGATCATTGTTCAAAATTCAACACTTAGGCATTCCATCAAACACATGAGAGTCATGTACTTAAGCATGGGAATGGATAAAGCATGCGAGAATAACATGATTACAATACCAAAAATAATAACTTAGGGTTATAACATGTATTACAACATTTAAAATGTATAAGGGCTCATCCCACTTGAAAACACTTACAAACATAACTTGTAATTGAATTCACAAGAGATTCATGGAGATATTTTAACTTAAACATGAAAAACTAATAATTTAAAACCCAAAAGGGATTCTTGGACTCCATGGGTGAAATGAACCCATGGATGAACATCACACATACCTCACTAGATGATTTCGTGAAGATTCTTGGGAATTTCTTGAGGTTTGAAGTTTGACTTCCTTGATTTCTTGAGTAAGGGTTAGGGTTTGTTCATGAGGTGAAAGATGGTTTTATTGAGAGATTTTATGAATAAAGGGGCAAATAATGCTCCTTAGGGACCTAAATTTTGTGTTTTAGATGAGTTTATGTGAGGGAATTGACCCAAATACTTTTAAATAACAAAGAAAAAAAGTTGGACGGATAAAGGAGGGCGCAGTGTGGGCTCTGGAATAGTGCACTGGAGGGCGCGACATGGGCTCTAGAGTGGCGCACTGGAGGGCAGGGAGTGGGCTCTGGAGTGGCACACTGGGGGCGCAGCACGGGCTTATCTCGGTTCTACTATTGTTTTCGATTCCCAAACACACCCCTACGCTCGTCTGAAAATTTTAAAACTCATTCGAGATGTATTTTTAATGACCTCGATCATGAATCAAATTAAAAATTGACGTTCTGAGGTCGGGAAGGTCAAAAATAAAATCATCAAAGTTTAGGGGCCTTGAAAATGACTGTCCCAACACTTAGTGAAATTTCTAGGTCTTGGGCCCCTTTAACATGCAACTATGAGTTGAATTGAGCTAAGATCTTATGGGGTATTACACTACTACACTGATGAACTGGTATACCTTAGCTTACTTTCCTTAATAGCATTGTGTAAAAATATTTTTCACTTATTTTAACTTAAAATTTTCTAGGGTGAAGCACAACAAACAAATGTTGCTATCTTACGCTTTAAGAAGCTCATCGTCATCACTTTCTTCACTAAATCTTGCACCTTTTGAAGATCAAATACTATCTATATTCACCATTCCAGAGTTGTTATTTATGGTTAGTTTATTCCAAAACATGTACATGTAGTTATTAATTATTTCCACACGCAGGAAAAAAGGACTAACCTTACTTGTACAACACAAATAGAAACAAAAGTGTATCTCTGTAATAGTGTACACTTAACATGTAATAGCAAAATATCGGCTAGCCAACTGAATTTATGGGTTGCCATTACTTTTGGAAAAAATCACAAACCAAGCATGAACACATAGGCACTTCAAAATTGTAGTCTAAAGTCTTATCAAAAATACCTTCAACAAGTTTGTAATGATACTATACATTAATGTTGCAGGTGAAAACTTTCCCTATGGAAGCCAGAATATCACTGCCTGACCATCCTCATTTATTTTACTTCCTCGCATGCTGAAACTGTAATTACTATGTACGCACCGGAAAAAAATGGTTTAGTGCTTCACCTGTAAGCTACCCCAAGTATTAGTCCCCACGTAACTACTACTGTTATCGCATCATAGTCCTTTAAGTTTATCCCCTCATCATGTTTAACAATATTGACAGAGAAAAAGACTTTGGATTTTGCTTGTGTTTTTGTTGCAACAAAATCTCTTTAGTAGTAGGTTTTTTCTCATGTGTGTATTACTTCATACTCCCACTCCCCCGCCCCCCGCCCCCCCATATTTTTCTTCATTGGAGGCACATCAGAGTAAATGGCCACCGCAACAATTTTTGATTTTGGTTCTTTTGCAAGTGTAACTGAAGTACACTGAAAAATAACTGAAGTACACTGAAAAATAATGTAAGATTGACGCATTGAGTTATGGTATGTGAAAATGGATGGGGAACAATACTATTTTGCGGGGAGCTTTTGCATTTGGGATTTTATAGGCCAAAGAAAGGAAATAGATTTTGTGGTAGGTTCGACATTAGGATGTCAATGTTGTGCTACTACGTTGAAGGACCTGGGCAGTAGCATGTCAATGATGTCGTTCCTATTCACACAATGGTTTCCATGGCTGAACTCTGTTGCTGCCGTTTTTCAAATTTTCGAGCCACAAAACAATTCAATTTGAGCTGTGAAAAGGTGTTTATTAAATCTTCCTTTAGTTGAGGTGTTTGGACGAAAAAAAATTATCAAGTTAAAATAGCAGTCTTGTGTATTCGTACCTTTTAAAAATTATAAGCAATCAACATTTTTATAAACACATGAAGGTGAATTTTTGGAAGAAGGAGTTTAAACTTTTTGCTTCTCAAGTATATCAATGATTCATAGCTGGGTTCTGCATTTTACTTACCATTTGAAGAAAAGGTGTCAAGTGAATTAAAAAGGTAAAACTTAAATTTTCTCATGTTCTTCGCTGTCACAAGAGTAAGAAACAAGAAGATGAAGGTGTTTACAGAATGATCTTTCTTTATTAGGAAAGCATACGAAAAGGCCAACATTCTCTCTTTCAGGAATGAGCTTTATTTACCAAAGTAATCTGTACAAGCCTTAAGGCTGATATATCTTGTGTATTGATATCTATTTGTAAAATGAGAAGAACCAGAACTTATTTCATGGTTCAAATTGCATCTACGATCCTTATGACCTGCTTGATAGTTTGAAGAGGCATAGAGTGTATTTTTTTTTGACAGTGGTGGTTCATGTGCAATTTTTTTATATACGCACTGTCTCGCCTAAATTATAACATCATGGCATCTGCTGGAATTTGGAAGAATGTTTTATATCGATAGAGGGAGATGCATTTTCTCTATTTATGGCTTCCATTGTTAACTCACCCCCCTCTGATGTTAATAATTTTTCATCGGAATGATTTTGATAAAACAAAAGTTGCAGTAGAATGAAAAAAGACCAAATGGTACAATTAACCATGTGATGGAACCTTGAAGTTTTGATGAATGACAATATGAATGAAACAAGTTGATATGAGTTAATTCAGTGCAACTGGAAACTTCATCTTACTAATCACATAGGGAATAGAACAAGTTGAATTTGATTCAAATACTTGATGACAAGGGAAAGCAAGTTGAGTTGAAAAAGGAGTCCTACGTAAAGAAGGAGTTTCGCTTCTGAGTATATCCTGAAGATTCCTATGTATAGAAGGAGAAAGATTCTGCAGATTGAAGATATCTACGCAAGATAGGAAACATATAAATTGAAGGACTCTTTGATGAAGTTTTTGATGACTGACACATGAATGGAACATGTTACTTGACCTGTTCGAAGCATAGGAAGGCGGGTTTCAGGTTTTACTGATAGATGCAGACAAAGATTGCTAAAAGTTAGGAATGAATGAGCAAGCCTAATTTTGATATACTCAAGCTACTGATCACGTGAGAAATTGAAGAAGTTGTGGTTGAGTAAAATACTTGAAGATAAGTTGATTTAAACAGTTGAATATTGACTACAACACTAAGAAGACAAGAGTTGGAATTGAAGAAGGAGTCTCACTTGAAGTAGAACTCTATGTAATGAGAGTTTTGATTAAAGGAGAAGTTTAAAATAAAGAATGACTCTTTGGAGAGTTGTTCTTAAATAGAAGATGCATCATTCAGGGTAATTCACGCACTTACAAAGCAGAAAAGCACAATTGACAAATTGACTTCACGAAGTGCTATTCAATTATTGAAGAAATACATTGATGAACCAGGTCCTAAGTATAGAATCCAGCTAAGAGTTTTAGCTTTGATTTTTAGAATTGTTCATTGTGTTTGAGATATTGATGTAATATGAGTTTCAGTGTGTTATAAACTGAATTAGGAGATAGTCTTCGAGTTGGAGAAAACTCAGAGACTTTGGGAACGCATACCTTGGGAGGTGTGTGTGTAGTTAGAAATTAGAGTTTATAATTCCTAGTCGCTGAGTTAAAGGAATTAGAGTTTATAATTCCTAGTTGTTGAGATATAGGGATAAAATTTTATAATTCCTATTTGTTGGTTAAGAGTTTTGTAATCAGTCGTTGTTGAGGCTCAGAGTTATTTAGTAAAGTTGGGGAAAACTGTAGAGGTGCAGGTCATGGTTATTTACACCTTTTGAGCTGGGTGTTTTCCACGTAAAACTCATTGTGTTCTTTACTTTCTGTTTTACTGCTTTCTTGAAACACATCATGGGAACACGTCAGGCAACCCGTTCCATCGATAAGCAACAGTTAGGAGAAAATAAGATAATCAGTAGGGCACGAACTCTAACACTGTGTTTACATGTTGTTATTGTGTTCTCTAGCGTGTTTTTATTTTAATCACAGGTTTCATTCAATCTTGACATCATGGATGCCATCTATAAATTACAACAACAATCTCAGAGATGTTGCGAGAAAGAATGTTATCGCTAACTACTAAATAAATATATGAGAGTGTTGTTGTCCAGGTATAAAAATACATATTACTACCAATGGGAAAAATTCTTTTCTTAGAATTTTTTTCTATTGGTAAATAAAAATACCACATTACACAAAATCCTATTCAATGTGCTATGTTTTGTCTTTTTCACTTAGCAACAATCGTTGTCTATTTTATTTTTTTTGGTTTCCCAAGGTATCCCCACAGTCGGTAGCCATGAGACTAATCCTTCATTCCTCTGTCAGCACACTAAGCGGTAGGGAACTGGACACAGAGTTTGCTCCATTCGCTTGAAGCGGGGATCAAACCCCCGGCCTGTTGCTTAAGGGACATGGCGCTAAACCACCATACCAACTCTAGTGGTTAACAATCATTGTCTATTGCCCATATAAATCATTAGTTTGCTCATAAATTGTTTAAGCTCCAGCTACAAAAACCAATCTTCAAATTTCTAGATAAAAAACCTAGTATTCTAGCTATTGCGTCCTTCACTAAAGAAGAAACCCAGTTCTTACAAGATCACCATTACCCATGGCTTTGAGAGAGGTAGGTAAAAATAAAAAAATGGAATCACCCACACCAACAAAAAAGAACTAAAGGTAACAATATTAGTTTGTTTCAATGAATTTATTATTTTTTACCTAATTTAAGTACTTAAAAAGTTTGACCCCTGTAGACTGTTGTAGTTTCAACTCCACATTAATCGAACAGATGAAAGAAATATATGTGCTGCAGTTTTTGGACTTGTATAACATAAAAGTTATATCTTAGAAGAATAGATGTGCATTTTCATCTATTTTTACGCTTTGAATGGAGACTATAGGAGCATAGCCCATGTCAGCATGGACCCAAATTAAGATATTTTGATTATATATGATAAGTTAGATTAATATCAATTCGAATTATGAATTATAAAGCATGAATACACAAAATATATTAACTACTTGATAGGATTTTTCAAGGAGCCAAATTATCCCACAAGGTAATTATGTATAACTTACTCATATAAATAATAAAATTTGATGCATTTTGAAGTTTAGATCTTTAATCATATGATTGAGATTTGCTGCATTAAGTATAAAATATGATATTAACATTGATACATAAGACTTGACACCTGTTGTATAAAATAGAGAATAATTGTTGAAAAAGATAAAGGGTTATCTAGTCATTGCATATTACATCACATGTGGGTTTCAATTAATAACCTATAATTGCATTGTATTCTCCTATTAAGCCGACATAAACATCCTTTGCTTTTATTTCTCCTTCTTTTTTATTTTTCAACTTGTTCCTTGAAGTTAAATAAATTAATATTTTAAATTTAAATTTTAAGTGTTTCAAAAATTCTAAGTTACCATCTATCATATTAATTTAAGTTAATTTGATTTTGAGAATACGATAAAACATACTTCTGTAGATGTTTTATCGAACTTTGTTGTTCTATATGTTCCTTCCATTGAAACGTCGGAGTCATTTGTTAGAGTGTGTAAAAGTAATTTTGAATAGAATGTATTAGTAATGTTTGCATTAACAAAGCTTGTATTAGTAATACTGGTATTATTTATACTAACATTATTTCTTATACACTCTTTGATGTGCTGTATTAGAACTTGTCTTTTCAATCTTCATGTATTTAAACAAAAGTTTTTTAAATAAAAGGATTGCATATAAATTCTAAAATTCATTCGGGATCTAGCACGGGTTCAAAATATGTTTTTTGTCTCAATTTATGTGACATAAATAGAATTTAGATAATCAATTATACTTTTAATATGTATTTAGATAATTTAAGTTGTTAACTATTGTAATTTATAATATTTTTTAATGTAATTTTCAAATAATATATGTTACTTTTCTTGTACAAACTTTTGTGGCATTGATAGACAATTATATTTTTAAATAATTTAAGTTTTTAATTATTGCGATTTATAATACTTTTCGTCTATTCCACTTTAAGTGACATTAATATAATTTCGAGAGTCAACCAAATATTTTATATATTTTAGATTTTTAAAGTTGTTAATTATTGTGATTTATAGTTTTTTTTTTTACGTCTTTTTTTAAATGTATAACAAATTAAATTATTTTTAGATATTTTAAGTTGTTAACAATTATAATTTATAATATTTTTTATGTAATTTTTGAAAAGTATATGTTACTAGAGAAAATTGAAGAAAAGGTATCTTTTAAGTCTTGAATGAAGGATTGGTCACATTGACTAACAGAGAGGGTCAAACATCATTAGAAAACTTGATTAAGTTAATTGTGGACTTGATTAATATTTTCAAAACTTTCTAATCATTTTAAAAATACAAATCAACCAAACCCACACCCCTCTTCAATCCTAATCAACCACTCTCTCTCTCCAGCTTCTCCCAACCAACAGTTCTGTAAAATTTCTTCCTTTAACCTTCAGCGACGAATAGTCGAGCGAGTTTTTTTTTGACTTTCAACTGTCAATCGATGTGAATAATTCTCGGGCGATAACAACTTCGAGTTCTTCGTCCTCCCATTTCCTTTTTTACAGGTAAAAATTATGAAGAAACAGAGGAACTTGAGCTAACTACTCTTCTGGTATTGAAATATGGATTGAATAAAACCCTAATTTCTGAAATTTCTGTATTTTTTCTTCTCGTTGTCATACTTTTGATTCGAATTTGTTGGTGATTTTTTGTCACAGTTGATGTTCTTAGTGTGTATGTGTGTGTGTGATATGTTGGTGTTGCTGGGTTGATTTGTTATTTTTCTTGGTAGAAATGATATTGTGATAGTTGAAACATCTGATGTAATAGATGAAATATATGATGCAACATATGAAAATCTGATGCAACTATGAAAATCTGATGCAACAGGTGAACAATCTAAAAGATCATTCATCTATTGTGACAAACGAATCTTCTGTTTGGAAGAAATCTAAATAATATTAATCCAACAGATAACTGATTAGTGATCTATTTTTATTCTTTCCAATGGTTTACTCTTCATTTTAAAATCTGACATAACTATGAAAATCTGATACTGCAGGTAAATAATCTAACAGATCATTCATCTGTTGCGACAGACGACTCTTCTGTTTGGAAGAAATCTAAACAATGTTGATCCAACAGATAACTGATTAGTGATCTGTTTTTATTCTTCCCAACGGGTTACTCTTTATTTTACAACATATTAGGACTGTTTTTATTCTTTCCAATGATTTACTCATACAGGTTGGTTATCTGTTGCAACAGATAACATACCTGGTGCAACAGATTAGTGATCCATTTTTAATCTTTCCAATGGTTTACTCATCCATTGCAACAGGTGGGTTATATGTTGCAACAGATAAAATACCTAGTGCAATAGATTAGTGATCTGTTTTTATTGTTTCCAACGGATTACTCATCCATTGCAACGGGTCAATTATGTGTTGCATCAGATAAAATACCAAGTGAAATAGATAGTGCTATTTTTATGGTTCCCATGTATTACTCATTCGTTGCAATAGGTCGGTTATATGTTGCAACAGATAACATACCTGGTGCAATAGATTAGTTGTCTGTTGGAACTGTTATATCACTATTATGCATTAATTAATTATAATCTATGTTATATTCCTGTTAATTTAAGATAACATGGCTCCCAAAATAAAAAAAATCGAATCAAATCCAAGTAAAGGAACAAGTGCAGCAGCTCAACTACATCCACCACTCTATGAGCTTTCTTTATAAGTGTTATCTCAATCAGGAGCAGAAGATAATGAACACGGGGAAGAGGAATCTTTCAAAAGAGATGATCCAAATGCTAATAGCCCTTCCGTCGAAGAGTTGATCAAACCTTCAGCATTGATCCTTACCCTGTGAGAATACAGTGCGATGGTTCCACATATTTAATGGGTGATCTAGTGGTTAAGCCAATCATGGGAAAATTTTTTGACGCCTTCAAAAAAATACTTTGAGAACAAAAATTGGATTCTTATTTCCAGGAAAGCTGCTTTGGGAAATATCTTGATTTGCCGGAGGACAACAATGCTCGTTTCCAGATGAAAATAGTATATGATCTTATCAAGCCCAGGTTTATGTATGAAAATAAAGATAAGATGGATGAGGTGTGGATAAATTATTGTGGCATGCCTGTTTGTTTTGGTTGGGAGGAGTTTGCCATAGTTACCAAACTAAAATGTTATCCTCCTTCTCCTTCTCAAGTTATACCTACTCTGACACAAAAAAAGCACCCCACACACCCAAAAAAGGAAAAGGCAAGTCGAGTGATCATGATGACCTAGTGTCCATTGTTGGTCTAAGCTTCAAAAACAAAAATTTGATTGAAGCGTTGAAAGGTAAATGACTTTCAAAGAAGCACAAGCAATCATTGTGCTTGATTTGGTTTGTACATAATATTCATTGGGCGAGTGACGTTAACAACAACATAAGCCTCAGTTTAATAAATCTCTCTAAGGATCTTGAGTCATTTAACAGCTATCCTTGGGATTATGAAAGATTCAAAATGACTGTCGAATATTTGTTGACTCTGTTAACGCCAAAAACAGTCAACTTATACGATTTTCCATGAGCCTTAATGGTAAATATTTCTTTTATCATGATACTATTCATCATTTTTTTTATTCAATAATGCTTTTGATTTATTGGCGTTATTTTATAGTCTTAGGCATTTGAAGCCATTCCTTATTTGAGACAACAAGTGAACTACCAGGAAGAAGTTTCCTGTCCAAGAATTCTGAGATGGTTGTCGGCTAGAACCGATAAAAATACAAAATTTCTTGATCTTTTCAATCCCCCGCAAGGAAGCAGTAAGTCCAATTCTAATAAAGTTTTTGCTTTAATCAATGATTAAATAATTTCATCATCTTTCTTAATATATGTACTGATTTATTTTAGATTGTCCATCCATGGCTTGTTCCGACCAACTGAGAGTTGAAGATGCCATTTTTTCTTACTTTACGGTCTGTGCAAACTTTATCGGACCTTAAGGTCATTAATGGAATAAAAATAGAATTGGTTGAAGAAACAACCATCATAAGAAAAATAATTTTGAAGGGTGGGGCTAATGATGCTCCTCTTACAGTTTTTGAAACAACAAGCCATTATGATTATGAGCATAATGGTTGTACAGATTTTTCTCCAGATTTTGCCTTATCTAGAGAATGTTTTTCATGCAAATGTCAAGACTGCAAGGCAAAACACAATGGAGTGATTAATGCTATGAATGCACTAATTGCTTCTATAAAGAAAATGACATCTAAGAGAGGTGTCATTCCATCAAAGAGGATTTCATATCCAGACACTCCACTAGAGATCAAGGTGGCTAAGAGGAGAAGGAATGACACTTCCAAGGCATCATCAATCATCAAAAAAGCAAGATTATAACGCCTCTGTCTTTGTCTTGCACCGATGTTCAGTGTGCAAGGGCCACTGAAGAGCAGCATGAGCTGAAGAAGGTAAATGTACATCATTTGTTTCAAAAAACAAACAAGCACATATCTGTTTCAACAGATGATACATCTGCTAAAAATTATCAAATAGATGTATACATCTGTTGCAACTGTTGCCTAACTTGTTGCATCAAATTCATTATCTATTTCAATAGATGAGTCTTATGTTGTAATAGATGGATCATCTGTTCAAAATTATCGTACTGCTATGATTTACCTGTTCGAATTTGTCCCAACAGATAATCCACCTAATGCAACATAAGAATCATCTGTTGCAACAGATGGAAAATTTGATATATATCTCTACTTAGCATTAATAATTCTGACTTTCCATGTGGATGTCACCGCTACTGTCGAAGAGCATAATATAACAGTTGACAATCCATCAACTGCTTCCAAAGATGAATAAAAAGTGGAGCCTGTTATTTTGGGAGAACAGAAGAATTGCCCATTTGAAGGGTTCAACATATCAGATGAGGCTCCAAAAAAACTAATACAGTTGATCAACGACTATTCAGAATGGATTGTCGATGGGCTGTTAAAGCATCATGTCGGCAGGTACATAAATTAATTTTATGCATATTGGTTTATACAATTCTTGTTGTAAGAACCTGACATTAATACATATAATTCATCAAGTAGAAAACAAAATGACGAGCGCTACAAAGTGAACGAATTGAGTCTTGGTTTTGATATGTTCCACTTTGTTGTTGCACATCCCGAAATGAAGAATTGGTTTTATTTGATGTCACAGCCCCAAACTTGCTGGAATGATAAGGTTTAAAGGCCATACATATTACTATTAATTAATACTTTATTTAATTGCATCTGCATATTAATTTTTTCATCACGTAATTTGAAATATTTGATAATATGTGCAGCACATCGATGTCATTTTTTACTACCTCCAAAAGAAGGCCAAGTTGCAAACACAAGAACAATACAGATACACAATAGGCAATTGTTTTTACAAAGTTTACATCAATAATGCCTACGATAGGTATTGTCAACAGCAGCCGAAAGTTTTTCGAAATGAGGAATGCTTAATCAACATCATCAAAGGTTTTAGCATTCCGGATGGCTTACCTTGGCATTTGGTCGATGAAGTGTATATCCCAATCAATTGTAGTGATGAATTCCATTAGGTGTTGGCTATCGTCATTCTAAAAGAGAAGGAGCATCCGAGTTTATGACTCGATGTCGCAAAGGAGATGTTTTGGGCCGTTGTCTGAGATACAAAAGTTGGCCAAAATATTGTCTACTTACCTTGATATGAGTGGCTTTTAGATCAAAAGGTCCGTACTGATTAGTCGGCGATTGAAGCATATCGGGATAAAATGGCTAATCCATTTGATGTACAATATGTTGACAGAATCGCTCAACACTCCATTGGTATTCTGTAAGTTTAAGTGTCATGATTTAGTTTTATTTCACAAATTTCACAATGTTTGTATGAACTGCAAGATATGGATTATCTATTTTTTATAACGCAGGGATTGCAGTCTTTTTGTTGCTGTCTATGCCAAGTATTTGAGAGATGGATTACAAATACCAAATAATAAACTTGATGCTGGATTACTCTACAAAAGATATGCTGATGGTTTATGGAAATATGGAGAAGTGAAAGCTCAGAAGCCGTATGCAACCGACGTTAAAGATCCTTGACGATCAAAGCCAAATTCCACAGCACTGGATGAAGAATAACTTGTCCATATTGATTAGATCTTTATAGATCGAGTCCGTCAATGTAATAACCTATCCTCCTTGGTTTAACTTGTTGATTTATTTGTAGAGTAGATCGTTTGTACTCATAATAATTTTTTTTACATTTCATTTATTTGTTGAGTTATTTTATTTCATGTAATTTATGAAGGGTTCGATTTATTTTATTCTGTCTATGAATATAATTAATTCTGGGTTTTGAACATGTTAATTGAAATGGAGTACTAGATTCAAATATCGTAACAGATAATATATCTACTGCAACAGACGACATATCTTATCAGATAGATTTAGACATATGTTGCAACATGAGATGTAACACATAGGTTATCTGCTGGAAATTATATAATAGGTCTTCCTACTTTTTTTATTTGCTCTAACAGATTATCGATCAGTTGCAACAGATAAGTTATATGTTACAACAGATCGAAAATCTGTTGCAACAGATAGGCGGGGAACATCTGCATAATGCAATAGATGACCAACCTATTCCAACAGATAATCAATCTATCACAACAGGTACTATATCTGTTATGACAGATATAAAATCTATTGCATTATAAAAATTCAGCTTTTCCAGACATAAAAATTATTGCCCCTATATGTATAGTAAATTGGCTTGAAATGAAAATTTGGTATCATATTCGTCTCTGTCTTTGCACATGTTATTTTTTATACACGGGCTCCAACCATTTAGTTAGTACCCCATATGCCTAGACCCATTGCATCTTTCCTACAACGGTGTTGCACACACCGATCATTTGTGTGCCGGTCAGCAAACGCTCCATGTATGTAAGCGAGTACGGCCCGCACAGTGCACCGGTTGTATTTTTTGAGAGATGGATATTCTTATTTTGACCTTCAAAAACCCATGATTCCTTCGCCAATACTTCAGCCGGCAAATGATCCATCAGCTTGCTCTGCGTCAACAACTTGGGCAACAACTTCAAGAGTGGCTGAATGTGGGTTAAAAATATCTTCTCGCTGAACACAGGTAAGTTGCAATCATAAACCTTAATCTTTCCCTCGTATCGTAGTATCTCAACAGTGAAAAAATGGGTGACATCCACGTTTATGACTGCAAGGATTCTCTTTGCCTTGTCCAGCTCTTGCCGTGTGGATATGGCCTCTTCCCTCTAATATATTTAATCGCTTCTTCATCCCATTTGAACGTAGAAACTAACTGATCAAATCCCAGGCCACCAGAATTATCTAGATTATGAAGATCAGCGTACCTATCTTTGAAATTATTGTAGAAGTTGAGGTCCATTATCCTATCAGCAGCATCATAAGCATCTGGGTACGCTAATTGTCTGCCCCTCATGAGGCAGAGAATTTCATCAACATACTATGGTATAAGAAGATAATTTTTAAATAGGTTAGTAATTTTAAAGAATAAAAACACAGTGGAAAGAATCCGATGCAGAGGGTTCTCTGAATCAGTTCATAGATTACCCAGCCAACGCAACTTATGCAACAGATGTGTATTATGTTACAACAGAATACCAAGCTGTAACAACAGATTACACATCTGCTGTGTAGATTATTCTTCATGGAGTAGATTGGAAGGGTAGGTTAGCAAAAGTAAACTTACCTTGTCCTCGTACCACACGCACATATTTGTCATATTCGAAAAGTCTTTGGCGGCAAATGAATGGATGGTGTATTCTTTTTGAACCTTCATCTTGATGAATTCTTCCAGTTCCTTCTTCTTTTCCTTGCCAAGCGCCGCAAATATGTCCACCTTATTCGGCTTCCCCTGAACTAAAACAACTATTGAACAGGGGGAAGTTGCATTTTTTGCTGATTTCAAAACATAGAGAATTTGTCTAATTTTTATTCTCTTCCTCCTAACCTCCACTATAGGAGTACATTTCTCCCTCACCTCGTTGGATGGTATGACACCCCTCCTAGATTTCAACTCCTCGGCAGCTTCAGCAATAGCCTCTAGCTTGTTGAGGAGTTTATCCTCTCTGTCCTTGCACACTTTGAATTTGCAATAAGAACATGAGGGTAAGGAGGGGTGAGAGGGACCACTATAAGGATGAGAGGGACCGGTGTAGGAGTGAGAGGGAGGACCTGTACAAAGGGTATTTTCAAACATATTTATTTTTTGCTGAGCACCAACATGATCATAATCACAACTGGTAGCAGAAGCAGAAGTAGCATGGCTGTCACCATCACAAACAACTCCACCAACAATACCCCCAGAAGAAGCACCCAGATCTATTGCAGTTTGAGTTAGGTCATGAAGATCTTAAACATTAGACTGACCTTGCCTAAATTCTCTTCTTATGGATGTTGCTCCATCTAATTCCTTATTTATTAACTCTACCGTTGGGTCTTCTTTTGTATCAACAAAACCCAGAGTAAGAAAAAAAGTCATCCCTATCTCATCAATGATAGGCACGATCCAAAGATGCATAACCTATAAAAAAATGACAGGAGGAATTTAAATCATATAATAATAATTTGCATTCAGTTAGGTTACATAGGGCTCGGGTTATGTTAACACAACCAACTTATGCAACAGATGATCTAGCTACCACAATAGCTAATCCGTATGTTGAAACAGATTGATAATATATTGCATCAGAATACCCATCTGTTGCATAATTTATTGTAGATAGCTAATTTGTTGAGTAGGGTTCATAGAACAAAGCGACATATGGTTAATCTGTTGTGAAATATGGATCGTCTGTTGCAACAGATTATCCATTGCACCAGTTGCAGTTGACGGGTAATCTCTTGCAATAGATGGAACATCTGTTTCAATATCTTTCTTTGAGAAAAATTATTTTAGTTGAAAGAAGACGTACAGCATCATCCAAAGGGTTAAAGAGATTAGCCTCATTAATATTTTTTGTTGCTCTCTACTGCAGCCAACCACCTAAGGATCCTTGGATGAGAGACCTTATCCGGGTAATCTGTGAAATGCTTTTGGAGGGGAGGAATGGCTTCACATGCCCAAGCCTAAAAATTATAAACAAGAAGCAAGCAAAAAAAAGTCATAAGTATATTCAATATAAATTAATGAATGAGTAAAAATAGTGATCAATTTTACCATGAAAGCCCAAGGAAAGCCGTATAATGTGGTCGTATTTGGATTTAGCTCTTTCAGTAAATATTTAAAAGTCAAGTAGTAGCTGTCGTATCCCCAGGGATAATCGTTGAATCTCCTAAAATATTATCAAGCGCCAAAAAATCACATTCTATGACTTTTTTTACGTCTCTTGCCAATAAAACGGAATGGACAAACCAAACTAAGCATAATTTCTCCTTGTAGTGCTTTGGTATATCTTTATTCTTGCGATCTACTATCAAATCCTTCACTTTGTAGATAGGTCCAACAATACCCAACAACCCATTTTGTTTACCTTGCATTTGTTGGACCCTTTATGGGGTGTTTTCTTGATGGCAGGTTTTTCTGGACGATCCATCTCAAGCCCGTCACAATGGTAAACTCTTTCAATCCAAAACAAACCAGCATGCCACAGTAGTTGATCCAGACTTTATCCATCTTATTTTCGCCCTCATTTAGACCTCCATCATCCCCCGCATATATGATCCTATGCTTGAGAAGGCCATATACCATGATCATTGGGAAATAGAGAGGGCGGGGCCCAGACAACTCACGAAAATGTGCAAAGAAGCTCTTCTTAAAAAGTCCATCTATGTTTTACTTCTTCATAATACTCTTAAGTATGTCAAAAGGTTTCTCCAACTGAATTTAAGTACAAGATCACCAAATACTGCAATAGGGTTATTCATCGGTATCGCAACTCGAAACTTATCAATACTAATGGTTTTGACAAAATCATGCTGGAATTTTGATATTATTTCACGCCCCATTGCTAAGGAGGAGTTATCACTTTCCTCGGCTTCATTTTGCCCTGATTGAGATTGTTCTAGAAGTTCTTCCGAATCTATTTGTACTCTAGCCTTTTTTGTTTGGTGATTGGAAGTTGATCCACTTTCTCCACTTTCTGTTTCTTTTCTTTTAGGAGACATCTTTTAACTACAAACAAAAGAAAAACAAAAAATACATTGCATTTGATGTCTGCTTAATTTTTTTTAAAAAGGTGAGACAAATTTCAATAAATTATTCTTACCACATAACCAAAAAAAATACTCCAACAGACAACCCATCAGTTGGAATAGATGGGGAAACCGAATCTTTTTGAAGACCTATTTAATATCTCTCTACAGATATTCCACCTATTGCA
>NC_061119.1:91176456-91176760 GCF_002878395.1 Capsicum annuum
AAGAAAAACAAAAAATACATTGCATTTGATGTCTGCTTAATTTTTTTTAAAAAGGTGAGACAAATTTCAATAAATTATTCTTACCACATAACCAAAAAAAATACTCCAACAGACAACCCATCAGTTGGAATAGATGGGGAAACCGAATCTTTTTGAAGACCTATTTAATATCTCTCTACAGATATTCCACCTATTGCAATAGGTGGAGAAATTTTAACAAATTATTCTCTGCTACATTACAAGAAAATGCTCCAACAGATAACCAATCAGTTGGAACAGATGGAGAATCTGTTTGAAGACCTAT
>NC_061119.1:91179760-91229719 GCF_002878395.1 Capsicum annuum
AACATTGAGTTGATGAGAACTCATTTCAACTCAGAGTGATCGATCGATGCTCGGGTCGGGATGAACGCAATACCAACATCATGCAATTGTAAAGACTCGATTGGATTTGTAGTTGACCCTGAGAGCTCACTCATTCATCCCTAGTTCCACCTAAATCAACTTAGGTACCATCATTATCTTAACATTGAGTTGATGAAAACTTATTTCAACTCAGAGTGATCGATCGATGACTCGGGTCAGGATGAACGCAATACCAATGCCATCCAATTGTAAAGACTCGATTGAATTTGTAGTTGACCCTAAGAGTTCACTCATTCATCCCTAGTTCCCCCTAAATCAACTTAGGTACTATCACTATCCAAATATTGAGTTGATGAGAACTTATTTCAACTCAGAGTGATCGATCGATGACTCGAGTTAGGATGAACGCAATACCAACGCGATGCAATTGTAATGACTCGATTGGATTTGTAGTTGACCATGCGAGCTCACTCATTCATCCCTAGTTCTACCTAAATCAACTTAGGTACTACCACTATCCTAACATTGAGTTAATGAGAACTTATTTCAACTCAGAGTGATTGATCGACGACTTGGGTCGGTATGAACGCAATACCAACACCATGCAATTGCAAAGACTCGATTAGATTTGTAGTTGACCCTACGAGCTCATTTATTTATCCCTAGTTCCACCTAAATAAACTTCTATGAAATCAGTTGTAATAAACGACTAAAGCTGTTAAAAATTTTCAAATAGGTACATATATATTGCAACAGATGACATATCTAATTTAATTATCAAATAGATATTTGCATCTGTTGTGACATATGACTGAACTGCTGGAAATTTTCAAAAAGATATTTATATCTGTTGTAATAGATGACATATCTAATTTTATTAATTATCAAATGAACATTTTCATCTGTTGTCATAGATGACTGAGCTTTTTAGATTTTTAAACAGATATTTATATCTGTTGTAATAGATGACTGAGCTGTTTGGATTTCTAAATAGATATTTATATATATTGCAACAGATGACATATCTGTTTGAAAATCTCTTTATCTCCTTTAATTTTAAAGCAAGAAGCTTCTGGTCCGAGTAGATAATATCAAGTAGTAGTACTTACTACTAAAGACAGTAAAAAATATTTCTTGGATATCTCAAAAGTGAGTTCATTGAGAAGTCTTGTCTTGTCTTTTCAATGTCAGTAGTCTTAGTCTTCCTCGTGCCCCTCAAATTATTAATGAATATCAATTAATAAATATTGAAAACCACCATGCTATGTACACAATACATCTATAGAAATTATCTCATCTCTTCCTTCAGCTGCAATTTATTTTATTCAACTCTTTTCTTTTTCTCTCTCCTCTTTAGGGTCACAGCCTTTTTATTTCTCTTTTCTCTTCTCTTGTCATAAAGATCTTTTCAAACCTAAACCCATCCATATCTTTCCTCGACTTAAATTTTTGTTTTGATCCCTTTTTTATATTAAGGTATGGTTCATTATTTCTTTTATTCTCGTCTTCTTTTTTACATGTTATTTACATCTATTTTTTATTTAATTACTATTTACCCATATCATAGTTATTAAAAAAAATTAAGGAACTTGTAAGTGTTGAATAAATAATCTGAGAATTTTTATTACAATATGAGAAAAAAATCATCTGTTGGGAGAAGTTTAAAAGCCTTGTTAGCAGTATCATTTTTTTGTATGTATTTTGTTTGTTTCATTATTGTTGATGCAGTTATTGATGTTGTTGGTGGGGTTGGCGTTGTTAGAACTTGTGGTATTGTTGATGGTTTTGGCATAAAGGATGTTGCTTCTTTGTTGTTGATGATATTGTTGGAACAAATGTTGTTTCTTTTTTGTTGATGTTTATGCTATTGTTGATGTTGCAACAGGTGGAGAAACTGTTGGAACAAATAAAACCACCAGAAAGGTTGGTTTGATGTATTTCATTAGATCCACATCTGTTGCAACAGACTCCACATCTGATGCAATAGATGGACAATGTTCTTTTTGTGACATCAACTTTTTTTCTCTTCTTTGTAGATATAAAGAACTGACAGTTGATCAACTTTTGATGGACTATCTCCAGAGGCTGCAGTAAATATGGGATCGAAGGAATAAGTTGCTTATAGATAGAATCACTTCATATGTGGGAGGTATGTATTACTGATAATGTTATTATGGAAACACACATAGAGTGCACTGATTTTGTGAATGATATTTTTACTGATTAGTCATAGATCGTTCAAATAAGATGTCTACAATTTTATAGCTAAGTTTGGTAGGTCCGAACTGATAAGGTTGAGGGACCATGAATATTATCCTGATAGCCTATTAAGATTTAATGTCGGTTGTTGCTCTTGTTAATTTGTCAAGCATTGTGAAGGGATCTAATTTTTATGTCATTGTAAAGAGATTCAATAACGATTGGACTAACTTTTAGGGTGCATTGGACCCTTAGAGGGCCTTCGAAGCTTAACACTGCATCTAATAAAAATAAAAAACTAATATATTTATTTCTTTGTCCAAAATTTATATGGCTGGTTTGCTCGCTCGGGATGATGATTTTATGCCAGAATGTGCGGTAGGAGAATGCTTTTGGAGGAAAATGGGTGGTTGATGGAAGACTATATCATCTGAGAGCTAATTGAAGAAGAGACATAGGGTAGAAAGTAACTTCTGATGAATTTGGCCAGTGGAATTATCTTAACAAATGCGAAATCTGAATTAAGTGCAAATATGAAAGTGTATCCGGTAATGTAATTTCATCTGTTATGTCTCTAAACGAAAAACATTGTAGTTAGACACTTTGCTAGGGATCTGCGTGGTCGAGATTATCACCTAGATAGAAAAAGAGAAGACCAACAAAAAAGCCTCACAGGCATCGAGGGTAAAAATGATGTACAGCAAGTCTAGAAAACTTATGCCAACAGTAACTGCAGTTAAAATAAGGAATCTAAGCGAAGGTGAAAAATTTTTGAATTTTAAATTTCATCCCATGCCTTCCTTCTTGTTTATGTTTCTGATCAGGTCCACTGTCGTTAACCTGATCAAAACCACAAACGAGATTGAAGACAAATAGAGTATCATTGCTTCATTAGTAATATGGTTATAATTGATTGTGTTTTCTTGCCTTGAAATGCTTTCAACATTCCTTAGAGAAGATCAGATACTTGCTGTAGTATATGAATCCCGATAATTTCAAGCTTGCCTCCAGCTTGTTGATTCTGTATTCAAGCTGGTCGTTGCCCTCTTCGAAGTTGGTAAAGAGTTCCTCGTCTCTTATGAGCTTAATCAGGAACACTACTTTAAAGTGTGGCATTCTAAAAGCCCTTCAGAATACTTTCTTCAAAAACCTTAAAGGATACATGAAGGGTCTCTGTGTTTGTTTTAGGTCAAAATGTGTTGATGCACGTTGAAGATGTGGTCCCAAAAGTTGAACAACACACTTTTATCTAGAGTTTATCCATGCATCTTGCTCAACCAATTTGATAAATTAGTAAGCATGGAGTTATGTAGTGTGTGATATAAATCAGCTCTACCAAACCTATCAAACGTTACGTAACTCTAAGCTCATTACTCTATCAAAAAAATATGATCGAGTTAGTGCACAAATCGAATGAGCTCAATCTCTCAACCTTTCTGCTAATTGCTCTTCTTCAATATAGATAACAAGATATCTGCTATGCAAAAGTATACATCATCGCCAGACATGTTCCCAGGAAATCATGTCTGGTGATGGTGTAGACTTTTGCATAACAGATATCTTGTCATCTATATTGGAGAAGAGTGATCAACAGAAAGGCTGACAGATTGGGATTTTTTTTTATGTGCACTAACTCGGGCATATTGTTTTGATAGGGTAATGAGCTTGGAGTTACGTAACGTTTGATAGACTTGGTAGAGCCGGTTTAAATCACATGCTACATAACTTTATGCTTACTAATTTATCAAATTAATTGAGCAAGTTGCATGGAACAACGCTCGATAAAAGTGTGTTGTTCAACTGTTGGGACCACATCTTCAACGTGCATCAACACATTTTGACCTAAAACAAACACAGCGACCCTCCATGTATCCTTTAAACTTTCTGAAGAGAAAGTGTTCTGAAGGGCTTCTAGAATGCCACAACTTTGAAGGTAGTGTTCCTGATCGAGCTCATAAGAGACGAGGCACTCCTTACCAACTTCGAAGACGGTAACGACCAGCTTGATTATAGAATCAAAAATCTGGAGGCAAGCTTGAAATTATTGGGTTCACACACTATAGCAAGCATCTGATCTTCTCCAAGGAATGTTGAAAGCGTGTCAAGGCAAGAAAACATAATCAATTATAACCATATTGCTAAGGAAGCAATGATACTTTATTTACCTTTCAATCTCGTTTATGGTTCCGATCAGGTCAACGGCAGTGGACCTGGTTGAAAACACAAACAAAAAGATAGGATGAAATTTAAAATTCAAAAATTTCCGCCTTCTCTTAGTTTCCTTATTTTCACTGCAGTTGTTGTTGGCATAAGTTTTCTAGGATTGCTGAACATCATTTCTGCCCTCGATGCCCGTGAGGCTGCTTTGTTGGTCTTCTCCTATTTTCTACCTAGGTGATAATCCCGACCATGCAGCTCCCTTGCAAAGTGTCCATCTGCATTATTTTTATTTCAGAGACACAACAGATGAAATTACATTACCGGATACACTTTCATATTTGCACTTGATTCAGATTTCACATCTATTAAGATAATTCCATCGGCCATATTTGTTAGAAGTTACTTTCTATCCTGTCTCTTCTTCAATTAGCTCTCAGATGATATAGTCTTCCATCAACAACCCATTTTCCCTCGAAAGTATTCTCCTACCGCACCTTCTGGCAGATAATCATCAACCCGAGCGAGCAACCCAACCATATAAATTTTGGCCAGGGCAATAACTATATTGGTTTTCCATTCTTGTTTGATGTATTCCGAGGCTTGGAGGGACCTCTAAGGGTCCAATGCACACTTAAAGTTAAGTCCAATCGCTATTGGTTCTCTGCAGTGATGACAAATATTGATCCCTTCTCAAAACTTAACACGCACAAACAGGAGCACCAACCGTCAGTAATTCATAACAGGGTATCTGGACCATCCTCATGAGGTCCTTAGCTTTATCAATTTTGAACCCATCAAACTTAACGGTACAATGCAGGATCTTATTTGAATGATCAATGCCTAATCGGTTAAAAACTGCATTCACAAAAATACTGTACTTTGTGTGTGTTGTCCCGATAACCTTATCAGTAATACATACTTAACTCTCACACATATGATAGTGGATCCATCTGCACGCACCTTATTCATTCTAGCCCATCTATGGCTTAAATTGAATAAACAGATGACTAGCTTGTTGCAACAGATGACACATCTATTTATATTGTCAATCAATTGGAGACATCTGTTACGACAGTGATCAACTTGTTGTAGAAATCAAACAGATATATACATCTGTTGCAAAAAGATTGCCAGTATGTTGTAAGTTATCTAACAGAAAGAATATATTTTGTAACAGATTACCCATTTGTTAGATTTATTTTAAAGTAATTTTCTTTTCCTTTCAAGATATAATAATTTATAAATAGGTCCCTCCTTACAAATATGAATGATACAGATTCGTACAAGAATAGTCATATCAAGTCCTTGCGTGAACTTCAAAGGCAGTTTAATTGATGAACTCCAGAGAGATATTTGGCTGACTTCGGAGCAAGGTTGCCGGATGAATAAAAATGTCTGATTGACAATACTAATAATAATAATAGTAGTAATAATAATTAGGTAATTTTTTTTTATTTTAGGGATTATTTTCCTCCTTTTGTATATCAAATCTACCCAAGGGATTCAAAAATCTATGAACATTCATTTCATTTTGTTGTCGACTTTGAATTTTTAATTCTTATTTAGTATTTAATAATAATCATTCTATTGATTCATTGTTCTCAGCATGTCGACGGTTGGTGGTAGGGATTAAGCAGCAATTTGTGTCAACAGTTAGAGGTTAATCTGCTACGACAGATTGATCATATGTTGCATCTGGCGGTTATTAATAAAAAAAGGCTATTGTTGTTATTGAGAGGGTGAAAAGAAAGACATGACTCGGAGTTCCGATTATTCAATATGAAAAATGTTTCATAAATAAATAATAAGAAAATAAATAATAAACACAATTTATAACCATAATTTTAATAACTGATCGTGACTTTTCACCATTTTTATTTTTTAAATTATTTATTATATAATAAATTGATTATTATTTCATTAAGGAATTTGAAAAGGTATTTTTTTTATTTATAAAATAAAAAAGTAAGCAAATTTGGATTAATGATATGAGGATATAGTTATTTTTAAAAAAAAAGTAGATTATAAGTTGTAAGAATTAAATTATCTGATGCAACAAGTTCACTATGGTTGCAACAGATGATATATCTGTTGTTACAGATGATTTTTTTGATACAACCTAATCGAGTCACAACTCAATAAAATCAGTTGTTGGAAAAAACTAATTAATAATAATAATCTGAAAAGTCATGACTTATCACAATATTTCTTAATTTAATTAATTCATTACTTTTCACATTAATAAAAAATGTAATTAACAAATGGAGGTGACAGTTAGATTATATGTTGTAACAGATATGTTATCTGATGCAACATATTTTATATTTGTTACAATAGATTATATATCTGTTGTCACGGATGTGTTATCTGATGCAACAGATATAGAATCTGTTGCCACAACTCAATAAAAACGGTTCTTCGAAAGACTAATTAATAATAATAATTTGAAAAGTCCTGACTTATATCACAATATTTATTTTCTTAATTTAATGAAAAATTTAATTAATGTATGGAGGTGAATAGTCGTGCCTTTTTGCCTCTCATTCAAATTCAATCCTCTATAAATAGGTCCTCCCTTACTCAATCGTTCATTCAAATACACACTTTATTTATTTATTGCATCTCGTCTTTCATAGTACACTCTAGAAGATAAGATTATGGCTGACCCAGTGTGGGACGTTGCTTTTCTGTAAGACGCCATGAATGAACTTCAGAATCAACTTCGTGATCTGCAATGGAAATTGGGAGGAGTTAGATAAAGAATGTTCCACGAGATACGCAGGCTGAGGAGGGCCTTGCTACTTTCGGTTGAAGATTGGTCGGCTAGTAATGATGACGCTGATAATAATAATAATAATTAGACTATTATTTTTCTTTTAGTCTATTATATGTATTTTTATTTGTTTAATAAATAAATTATGTTTGTTCTTTGAAGTTTTAATCCATATTTAATCTTCATTCTTTCTATTATCTTCTCAACAAACATTTCGACGATTCGATGTAAAAAGGAATAATTTAGAATCCAGTAGCAATAACAAGATTTATCGGTTGGGTTTGTGGCAGGGGTTGATTTGTGTTGTTTCAAACAGATTAATCATTCGTTGCAACAGATAATTAGTATGGTGCAACAGATAAACATTCTGATGATACGGAAATTAGTTTGGTGCAACAGATAAACATCCTGATACAACAGATAATACGTCTAATGTAACAGATAATACGATGATACATCAGATAAATAGTTTGATGCAATAGATTACTCATCAGATACACGAGATGATTGATCTATTTAAATTGTGGGCACTTGTGCTGGATTCATAATCGGAATTTTATCCATTGTTGGAAAAATAGAAGTGTACCCAAATGACAAATATGAATAAAAATCATAATTTTACTTATCAAAGTAACCTATGAAGTAATGCCAAAGTGAAAAGTGATGTAGTAAACAAAATTTGGCCTAAGAAATTGGTCAGATCGCAGCAGTAGCGCTGTACCACCAACAACAACAACAACAAATGATTGACAAGAAGAAGATGAAGCAGAAGATAATGAATAAAGCAGTAGAAACAGAAACAATTAACAACAAAAATCACTAAGAGAGAGAAAACAACAATGGATGAGAAGAGAGAGAAACACTCCTTTTTTTCCCTCCGTTTCCTATTATTTTAGGTATACATTGGGATCAAAGAGTAAATTTAAGAACTTGTGGGTTATTTTAAAACTTCCCCAACTTTCTTAATACATAATAAAGTAATTGTCACCTCCAACTAATAATTAAGACTTGTGTCACCTACATCTCATTTTAAAACTCTTTTGTCACCTGTGGCCCAAACCCCCATCTTACTCTCCTTGTCTAGAGTTTTGTGTCATTGATAGCCAATTATATATTTAAATAATTTAAATTTTAAATTGTGATTTATAATATTTTTCTATTTCAATTTAAGTGGCACAATGCTTAGATGACCATAATAATTAATTACAGGTGATATAGTAAAATTACGATTGAAGCAGCGAAACATAAATATCTTAAATGACTTACAACAACTAATTAGAAGTGACATGGCAAATTACGATAAAAAAATACTTGTGAAAAATATTTAAGTGGACCTCATATAAGACGTCAAGTTAATTTAAAATATCAAGAGTTAATTTATCATTTTTATATCTATTTTACCTTATTTATTAAATTATTAATTTTTAATACTTAAATTATTTATAATAATTAATTAGGGGTGATATTTAGTAAAACTGTGGTTGAAGTAGTTGAAGCAGACATGTCATAAATGTCTATTTTATTGTTTTAGTTAAATATTATTAACTTTTTAATACATAAAATGACTTATAATAATTAATTAGGGGTGATATAGTAAAATTACTATTGAAGCAGTTGAAGTAGACATGTCATAAATGTTTATTTTATATTTTTTAATTAAAAATTATTAATTTTTTAATACATAAATGACTTATAATAATTAATTAGGGGTGATATAGTAAAATCATGGATTGAATATTATTAATTTTTCAATACATAAATGACTTACAATAATTTATTAAGAGAGATATAATAAAATCACAGTTGAAGTAGCTGGAGCAGACATGTCATAAATGCCTATTTTATTTTTTAATTAAATATTATTAATTTTTTAATATATAAATAATTTATAATAATTAATTAGAGATGATATAGTAAAATTACGGATAAGAGCATGCTGAAGCACGCATGTCGAAACTCTCTCTTCAGTATAATAGAAATACTACAAAATTTGTTAAAACCTATTGGAAGTCCAAGGTTCGCATTCATCAATCAATTTTATCTTTATCCATGTTGATGCCTCTTTGAAGGTTTAGTTTGTTTCAGTGAATTTATTGTTTATATAGTCCCTTAATCATGAAACTATACAGTAAAGTTTTTTCCTTTTTATGTGTGTATATATTTTACTATAGAAATGAATTAAAATGAAACGAAAGAGTAGTATAAGATTGTATGCATTTGTGACATCGAGAGGGCTATGTTTAATGCTAACCATGAATTTATTTGTTAGTTCATAGGATGACTCCTGAGGTTTAATTTGTTTTAGTGAATTTATTGTTTAAATAGTGACTCGATCATGAAATTATAAAGTTTTCCAACTTCACAGCTCAACAACTTCTGCAGAAGTTTCTCATTTTCTTGACAACTGAAATCTTCAATGTTACTGGTAGCAAATAGGCACTCCAACGTCTAGTTTGACTTTTGTATAGCTATAAAGCTCATGCTCTCCTTTGTTACATCTATCTACTCAACGCAATCAGATAAATAGAATGATCATACTCTCTTCATTACACCTTCCCAATGTTCTTAAATTTCAGCCACAGATGGTTGAACCCAAATTTGAATGCGGCCAACTTCACTCAGGTGGTGTGTCATGTACAGTTACATTTTGGTTGCCTCTATCAACTTCATTGCATCTGACGATATATCATGTACAGGTGGATTTTGCTTGCCTATACCAACATCATATAGCCGACTGCATGAGCGAACATTTTGCGTTTTGATGTAAATGACAATCGCATCTTAATGTACAGCCATAGTTTATCGTGGTAGACCTACATATTGATAACTTTTTGTATGTAAATAGCTCATAAAAATAATGAAATTTTATGTAACTAGTTTTTCTATGAAATATTTATATATAATTATTTACATATGTAAAAATGATGACGTTCACGCTTATCATTGCGCTCGTACTTGCACGGACTTCTCTGTCTAGTATTCATATAAATAGTATCTCAACTTGTATATAACTTTATGCGTACATTTTTATAAGATCATAAAACTCTTTTCTGTATTTTGAACTATATCTCTGTTTCGATAAGTATATTATATCTTTGTGTATTGCATGCATATATTTTATATACTTTGTGCATTCTCTTTTCTTAAATTTAATAAATACTTTTCACGTCGTTTTCAATTTTTCACGTCGTTTTTAATTTTTTTTTAGCAATTAATAAGCAAATATTTTTCAAATATTTTTTTACAAAGAATTAAGCTTTAAGAACTATCTTCGAATAGACTCTGAGGGTGCTTAACTTCTTCCTCTATAATAATCTAAATTCTTATCCAGAATCTCAAATACTTTTAAAGACCAAAAATAAAATTTTACATAAAATGATTTTGCTAATTTTTCCTAAAAGTTACGTGACAGCTCTAAAACAATTTTCAAATTAGAGAGTAACAACTTTTATGCTCTATACTATTTCGATGACACAATATATAAATATGCACTTTAACTTGACCTAAGATCACATCTATGACCTCCAACTTTAGATGTGTAGACACTTAAACTTGGATAAAATTGAACAATTAGACACACATATCCTATGTGGCATCCTACATGGCCAATTCTTGTCCTATATGGCGTCCTACGTATATTATGCCACATAGAACGTGTATGTCTACTTGTTTAACTTTATGTAAGTTTAAGTGTATACTTGTGCACACCTAAAACTGGAGGTCATAAATATGATTTGGGATCAAATTAAAGATCATGTTTATGTATTATGCCTATTTCGATTGGTTCGAAATAGAGTACAACAACAGTCATATACAAAATTTTAGACAAACATTATCACTATAAAGAGATTTGACTGTAATTTCAACGTGATAAGAAGTATGTTAAAGAGCAAAAATATGACAAAAAAGTTTTGGGCTGAAGGGTGAATTGTGCAGTTATTTATTAAATCGACATTACACCAGTAGTGTTCGTGAGAAAACACCGAAAGATGCTTGGGTGCTTTCAAACTAGAAGTTTCTCACTTGCGAGTGTTTGGAAGCATTGCTTATGCATATGTCCGATGAGAAGAGATGTAAACTTGATAAAAAAAAGTGAGAGGAATGTTTTCATTGGGTTATGATCAACGATCTAACGGTCATAAGTTATATAACCCCAAAAATTTGATTACTCTTTTAGTCCATCTTTGATGATGAATTAGTTGTGGAGCAGCCCACTACACCACCTGCAACACCTCCAGGTTTAGTTCAAGAAGTTGGGGTATCAAATTCAAGCATTCGAAAGAACAAAAGGTTTCGTCAATTGTATGATACATCGGAAGACGTAACGGAAGATTTGAGTGATTTAACGCACTTTTGTTTATGGCATGCCTTTGTTTATTGGTGGACATTAACGGAGGATTTGAGTGATTTAACGGACTTTTGTTTATGGCATGCCTTTGTTTATTGGTGGACATTGATCTTCTAAAAAACGAAGATGCTTCTCAAAATTCATGATGGAAAAACGCAATGGAGAAAAACTTAAGACAAACAAGAAGAATGATACATGGAGTTGGTCACACTTCCAAAAGGCAAAAGCACCATCGGAGACAAATGGATGTACAAGCAAATGAGAAAAATCCAAGAAGAAAGTGGGACTAGATTTCATGATTGAAGATTGATACTTTTCCAAAGCTAAGGATGGCTCTTGAAGAGTAGTGAATCAGGTTTAAGGGAGGGTGTTGAAAAGATAAAACTTGTTCACGGGTTAGTTAATGAACTAGAATACTCCCTCCATTTATTATTTGATAATAAGTGAATTATTGAGGTAATGCACACCTATCAATAAAAAAAGACGAAATTAAGACATGAATTAGATATTTAAAAAAAAAAAAAAATTTATCAAATTACTTTTGAAAATTTAAAACATTGATCATGATAATTACTTTCAATACTGTCTTTTAAAAAAATAATTCAAAACAATAAGTAAATAAGAGCCATTAAGTTTTTTTGAACGCATCAAATAAAAAATTCAAATAAAGGATAAAAATAGAGGAAAATTTTAATATTACTCTTGAAGATTGAACAATTAAGTTAATTTAAACATTAAAAATTGTCTCAATAATTCACTTATTATGAAATAGAGGGAGTATTAATTATATATCTTGATTTTGAAGCTTAAGTCATTGGAAGATTCTTAAAATTGTTGAAAATATTTACTTAGATACCTTAACTCAATTTTATACCTATTAAACACTTCAATATTAATAAATATGTAGCTGACATGACACAAATAGTGAATTTCACGTAGCATTGAGCACATAAATTGCTATCATAGTATTCTTCTTTCTTCTTTTTTTCAATAATTTTTTTAATCCTTTCTCTTCTTCCCCATTTAATTTTTTCAAAAAAATATATAAAAAAAACTTTCCTCCTTTTAAGTTAGCAGTTCTTGTTTTCTGCAGAGTGACTGCCTCTTTTCCCTCAACACGCCATCATTTTCAACCACCTTAGCACACACCACCACATGATGTTGCCTAACTATTTTAATTTCCTTATTTTTTGTTCTCATCTTCCTTCTTTACATCGTCTAATGCATAAGAAAAGTTGATATCTACATTTATGGAACAACCTTAGTCCTCAAATCTCAAAATTAAACTAACTCAGAAAGTGATTGAGCAGGCCATACAAATCGACAATCTTAATTAAGAAAATAATTGTTTAAAATGCTAACAATTATAAAATTTTCTTCTATGAAAGTCCGACATAAAATTAAGTCACTATTATCATGTTACATCATCATTGTTCCGTCAATGACCTTCTGTTCTCTTCATACTGGTTGAAGCTTAAATCAATTTGTTAAATGATTGAGTTTTGTTTTGGGGGGTGGGGCGAGGTCGAGGGGAAGAAGAAGAAAGGGATTTTTTTCCTTTTTGAAAAATAGGTAAAAAAAAAAAATAGATGTTGAATAATTTTTAATTTTCTTAAATATAAAATTTATTTTTTTATATAAATTTTGAGGTCTATTGTCATTTGTCAAAGTTTGATTGGTGTTTTTATTTTAATTTTTGTAAGTGGACTACACACATAATATTTTATAAATTAATATTTAATAAATATTTATTAATTAATATTAAAGAATAATATATACAAGATTGAATTGAGATGTCTAAGTGAATTTTATTGAGAATTTTAAAAATCAATTGATGACTTAAGCCATTTTTAAAATGCATGTATTAGAGTTTCCATTTGATCACCTACCTTGAAAGAAGATAAGTCTAATGGTGTTATCCATTTACCTTGGATGATGTGAGGTACGAACTTATTAACGATAAGTCTAAATGGTGTTATCCATTTATCTTAGACTAACACGTGTATGTTAGGCTGGATACATGGAGGAATTCACCTATAAATAGTCAGGTAATCTAGCCATTTGAATTAAGTCAAGTTGTATAGATGTCTCTTCCCTCCACTTACCTCCTAAATTTCTTACACTTGTAACATGCACAAATAATCCTCTAAGACATCATGACCTGTACGTAGCTCAATCTCAGGCAAGGGACTACACATTGAAATTTCTCTCAACAAAAATTTAGTACAACGAAAGAATGAAAGAAAAATGTAGGTGTGGCCTAATAATCAATAAGTGAACGAAAGATTTGAGGTTTCAGGGTCCTTAGGTTCAAACCTATAGAGACCAAATTCGCAGAGATAAAAAATATCAGGTGATTCTTTCCATTTGTTCTATCTTTAGTAGATAAAGTTACACTATATTTATTGTTGGTGGAAGGTGATAGATATTTCATGAATTTAGTCGAGATACGCAATAGCTATCCGGACACCACAATTATCCCAAAAAAAAAAGAATAAAATACAAAACAGTAATAAGTAGATCAGGCTAAAAAAAAAAAAAATACTACTCAAAAATAGAAGAGTAAACCGATTAAGATATAAATCTCTTTTTAGTGCGTTTATATTATTTAGATATTCATGGAAAGGAAGAAGAGTGTTGAAGTATAAAATAAAGTTCACATAGTTAGTTAAAACGCTTCCTAAAGTTAGGTAAGAACTGAGTTAATTAGGAGTTAACACTGTTAGAAGTTAGTTATGAAGCAAATTAGTTAGTTACTAAATTAGCTATCACAATCCTCTCTATATATATGGATATAGATGTATCACATTGATTCAACACTTGAATGAATAAGAATTAACAACTTCCATTATTAAGTTTGATCTCCACTTGTTTCTTCTTCCTCTCTTCTTCTTCTGGTTCTTGTTTTTTCTTCTTTTTTTTTCTCCGTTTCATGTATCTATGATCCATGCTCTGAATTACTACATTCAAATTCTGAATTACTACATGGTATTAGAGCAATGGATCATCTATCATGCATAATCAGTAACGAAGTATTTTATACTCAGTATTCTCGACCAACTTTATGAGGTCATTTGTTTTGCTTCCGCCATAATTCTGGGTTCATCTTCAAAGAAAATTGAAATATAATGAAACATCAAACTGATGCAGTACCAAATCAAGGTCCAGGTGGAACTGTGAATGGAACAGCTAGGAACTCATCTTCTTTTCAGGTTTTCGGTATTGATTATAATCATCCCTTATTCTTACATTCATCTAATGTGAGTGGTATGCAAATTGTCACTTTTCAATTGACTAGAATTGAAAATTATACCATTTGGGTTAAGTGTATGCATATTGCATTTCTAGGAAGAAATAAAATGGGGTTAGTTGATGGTTCTTGTGCAAAAGAAAAGTTTCCTGAAACTTTGTGGAACCACTGAGAAAGGGTTTATGAAATAGTACTTTCTTGGATCATAAACTCTATTTCTAGTAGTCTTCTTGGTGGAATCATGTATGCATCTAGTGCTTAGGTTATTTGGCAAGATCTATTTGAAAGGTTTAATAAGATTGATGGTTTCAAGTGTATAATATTCATAAAGAAATTACTACATTAATACAAGGAACTTTGTCTTCCTCTATTTATTTCCCAAGACTAAGGAATCTTTGGGAAGAATTTGAGTCCTTGGTGCCAATACCTGGATGTGATTGTGACAAGTCCAAGAATTTTGTAGTGCATCTACAAAAAATGAAACTATTTCAATTTCTGGTAGGCTTAAATGATAACTATGGACTGGTAAGAAGCCAAATTCTGATGATGAGCCTATTACCTTCAGTGAACAAGGCATATGCCATGATTCTTGGTGATGAGAGTCAAAAAACAGTGACTGCTACATATGGTGTATTAGGTCCTAGTCCTAGTACCATTAATTTTAAGACTGCTTTTGTAATACCTCTGTAAATTTTTAAATTTATTTTATATTTTAGATGAGTATAACTCTTAATCTATAGAGATTTACGTGGTACATATATTTTAAAGAAAATTATATTTTTTGTGTGTGTGTACATATATATATATATATGCATATGCATATGTGTGTGTATATAAATATAATATATATAATATGTATGATTGTGGCTGGTGGGTTAAGGGATAAGTGGGAACTTTTATTTTATATATATATATATATATATATATATATATATATATATATATATATATATTTGTGAAAGTGGGGCCACTATATTATTTGTTTTCTCTACAAAAAAACTTGAAGAAAAAAAAGAAGGAAACCCTAATTATTTTTATCTAAACTAGTCGTCTTTCCTTTATTTTTATCTAAACTAGTCGTCTTTCCTTCTTTCTCTCTTTTTTCTCTCTCTAATATAATAGCCATAGCTCCCACCGGTAACAACAATCACCGGACGGCAAAACCCCCACCGACATCGCCTTCCGTTCTCCTCTCTCCTTCTCTTCACTATTCCAGTTAGCCTAGCGCCTCCTTTCTCTCTCGCCGTTCTCTTTCTCCACAGGTCCGATAGCCGGAGAGCCAACACCGGCGAAACTCACCACTGCTCCAGCCGGAGAACCCCACTAAAACACCACCAAACAGATTCGGGTTGGAAACGTCAATGATTTCTAAATATTGGTTTTAAAATATTAAGTTGGTTATCTATCGGATTGAGAAAATTAGCAATTGAAAAAACAAAGGCTACACTCTGGCGGGTTGAATTGTTTGGTATTTGCGGTCCTACCGTTAGCTAGGAAGGCGTCAAAGTATGTGAAGTTAAACCTTCCTTCTCCATGAAGGCACAACTCATAGTCATTCTTTTCTTCTAGTATAGTCAATAACCGTTACTTGATATACAAGAACAAATCTTTGACCTTCTATATGTCTAACACATAACTATTTTCCTAATATCGCCACAATATTTATGTTCCTTTTGAATTTTAAATTACTTGTCTCCATCCTTTATGTTTTTATTTATTAGAGTTGCAGTATTCATTTTTACGCTTATCGAGTCAAGTATTTATAGAGCGACACATGATTGTATTCACGTGTGTTGAAATTTCTTAGAATTCATATATTATGTCTATTATATGCAATATATTTAGAATAAATGGTCATAGTATAGTCACAATTGTATATTGGATCACATAGCAATATAGTTCTTGAATAAAATAAGAACTAGCGTTTGAATAACTCGATACTAGTAAAGAAATTAGTGAAATATGAAAAGCATTACTTTAATGGCTAAATAAAATTTATCATGATACACTTGCATAGTCTATAAGGCACTACTTGATAAAGTTAAAGATGGGAGGGTACATAGGTTTCTATGCTAAAGATCGAGACCAAACCATTATAGTAAGCCTAAACATTGCGGCGTACCCGTCCTTGTGGCATCATTTGCATTTGAAGTCAATTGGGATGCCCCTGACTCGAGCCAATATATGGCACATATTCCTGCTGGCGGACCCTTATAGTGAGCCCCTAAAAAGGGGTGTACCCTGTATCAGACTGTGATTACAGTTATACGCATTAAATCATAGTTAGGAGTATCTGGGTAACATATGTTGTACACGTGACATAGAATGTCCTTGGTAGGCCATCATATGATTATTTGTAAAATTTAAAAGTAAGCATAGAACATCACTTAGGAAAATTACTAAGTCCTAAATAACAATAACTTACTCATAAGTGGTTATATGATAAGTTAATAAGGTAAATGCATAGGTAATAGTTTCATATAACAATTTCTAGTATTCAGTTGTCCGTAATTGCTCATTTTGTTGTTTGATTCATTGACCATCCTTATACATCTACTTGATATTCTGTCTACTTTACATACTAGTACATATTTTATATGTACTAACATCTCTACGTTCGGGGGAACTCCATCTATAAATACAAGATCAAGTATATCAGGCATTTATTCGTATTCAGCCAAACAGTTGGTGAGCTCCTCTCTTACCTGGGGCTAATAAACGTCGAGTATTGTTTAATCGTGTTTCTAGTTATAGTTTGGGTATGTAGAGGTCCTTCCCCAACCACCTTTCCTGGTGCAGTTATAATTTCTCTTAGAGGCTCGTGGACAGAGATAAATTATCATACGTGGTCATAGTTTCATATGTCTGTATCATCCGAATGTTCAATGGGATAGAATCGATATGTACATAGCCCCTTATCATTATTTATAAATTGATACCCCTCCGTACAGTATATGCCAGTCATATAACTCATGCTCATATGATTCTTGTCTATCCTGTCTAGGATAGGGGCATGACAAAAGCATGTGACATGTGGGTTAAATTTCCATAGTTTACTTGCTCATTGATTACATATTCCTATATTTTACTACTTTAAGTTATACATTTGCTAAAATTTATATATTTATTAGTTAAAGTTTTTTTTTGCAGCTCAGATGTTTATATGAGAATATGTACTTCATGTTTATTTTCTAACATGTTACAGTTACTGTATAATTTGATAGATTAGGCAGGTATCACCTAGGAAAGGCATTAAGTGGCTCCGCAGAATTGACAAGTTAAGCCCTGAAAGTATAAGGAAAACAAATGGTGTATGACTCTTATATTAGCATATAGAGATAATTAAGATGACCTAAGTGGGATAATAGCCTCCAAATAGAGCTATAATGCACCCAAAATTCCTTATGTGTATGCCACCCTAACATTTTGAGGATATGATTTATGCCTATGATCCCTAAAATCTTAGGTTCTTTCTCTGGTAAGTTATTTCAATACAAGGACAAAAGGTGAGATACTTAATGTATCTTATGAACCATCTGAATGGATATGATCTATGACTATGATTCCAGAAATTTGCATGAATACAGTTTCTAGATGCAGAGTATAAGGTAAGTTACCATATTGATTATACCTATCATTTGATTATAAGGCCAAATAGAGCCTCATGTATTATCTGTTGGATATTGTATTTGTCATGACGCTCTGTCAAGCATATTTGTATTTATTTGGGCTTATATTTATCGTGACATTTTGTGAAACGTATTTGTATGTATTTGGGCTTATATTTATCGTGACGCTCTGTGAGGAATATTCATATATATTCTGGTTAGATGATAGGTTACCAATAGGCCTATTTATAGGGGAAACTCTATCGAAATTTTTGTAAAAGTTAAGAGTTAGCCAAATTTTAAGACTTTAAGGTAGATTAAGGGAAGTGGAAGTCAAGTAAATGATCTCATGAATATCTTGGGCAATTATAGTAGTCAACATAAGATATACGCATTATTCGAGGATGAATGATCCTAAGTGAGGGAGATTGTAATACCTCTATAAATTTTTAAATTTATTTTAAATTTTAGATGAGTATAACTCTTAATCAATAGATATTTACGTGGTACATATATTTTACAGAAAATTATATTGAGTGTGTGTGTGTGTGTGTATATATATATATATATATACATATGTGTGTATGTAAATATAATGTATATGGTTATGGCCGGTGGGTTAAATGATAAGTGAGAAGTTTTATTTTATATATGTGTGTGTTTGTAAATTTTTGGTGCAAGTGAGTCCACTTTATTATTTGTTTTCTCTTTTTGGTGCAAGTGAGGCCACTTTATTATTTGTTTTCTCTACAAAAATACTTAAAGAAAAAAAGGGAGGAAACCCTGATTATTTTTATCTAAACCAGCCGTCTTTCCTTCTTTCTCTCTCTAATATCACTGCCATAGTGATACGCTAAAAATAAGGAGAACACGAAACACACTCCAAAACAGTCCACTAATCAAAGGGATTCTTGAATCGATTGGAGACCACACTCGGATTCAACAAATACACCAAGAAACAAGATAACAAAGGGTGTGATTTCACACTAAAACAGCCAACCAAACTAAGTTACAATAATAAGATGAAGAAACAAGAACAATATGATAACAACAAGAAGTCACGGGTTCACTATCACAAGACAAACTACAAATGGTTACAACAAGAACACAACTACACGATTCCAATGAAACAAAGGGATAGATAGATAGACTACATGAAATCATAATCTTAAGAACCCAAGGGCCTATTCCACTCTTGGACCCTTAACACTACGCACAACAATTCACCTATCTCTTATGTTGGAACAAGAGTGACCTCGATCTCCCAAGCATCCAACGTTTCTAGATTAAATCCAACACGGGTGATTCTACACTCAAGCTGAAATCCCTAGTTACTAGGTTTCGGCCATGGGGCCTTTCTCACAAGAGAGAGTGTTTCAAATGTTACAACTTTCAATATTTTTCAAAAACTAAGAAGTAAATGACCTAACATATTCTATTTATAGTTGGTTACAAAAATAGTGTGAAATATCCAAAAGACCCCTTAGTTAAATGCTTCACTTTAGACACTCTTGGAGTGTAGAATGTGGACTGGCCTATTTATGCCCTCCTTTGCACTTCATTTGCACACTCCAAGTCTCGGATTTAATACATCTCCTATATGCCCACCTTTGTGGTCGTACTCATATCATCCTCCCCTTCATGAAAAGGATTTGACCTCGAATCCATACTTTGCAAAATCAAAGAGGAAACAAACAAGCACACATCCTCATGGCATAAGGGTTAGAGTTAGCAAAATAAACAATTAGTATTATCATGCCACGGTGGTACACACTTGAAGTACAATCAAGGATCCTTTTTGTTAATTATGAAAAGCCTTTGTACAGCATCACAAAGGAAAGGGATCGGATGAACATCAAGAAATAAGGAACAAAAACTGAAACTACGCCTTTCATACGATGTATATCCAACAACACCATGAATATCATATGCATATAGGTAGTGAAGAAAGGCATTAAAGACACAATTCTCATCCAAGATGTACTCATAAGTAGGAACACACAAAGAGAGAAAGGGACATTGCAAGCACATAGGACCTCTCTTTTTCCAACCACTTCCCGAGGAAAGGCATTCCATCAAAGGAGTCATACCAATAGGGAGAATAGGGAAACTACCATGCAATAATCTAATTCAAGACAAGTAGTTTGACCAAGAACTCGGTTTCCCTCTACAAATAATGTTAATCACGCTCCGAAGAGTCCCACAAGATACTTCAATTTGTCCAACCCCATGAAGGTGACAAGAAGCCTTTGACATCCTTGGACCCTTCCACAAACAAGAATACAACTTGGCATCCTCTAGTTGTGGTTCACATAACTTAAGTAGAAGTGTTTCAAACATGGATGCACGGATATAACCAACACCCCAAAGAGACAATGACACATTTTCCCTAGGGTCCTCGAGTATACACAAACCACCATTAACATCAAATAGATCACAATTCAAGTCACCATATTTGTCAAGCACATGATTAACCCTATGAGCCAAGCAAACATTAGAATCTTTATAACAATATAGGCTCATGGGTTTACTCCCTTTTCCTTGACCAACATCTTCAATTTCTTCACTCATTTGAGATTCATTAATCATATCATACATATTCTCAAGTGGTGGACAAGTTTTACACACAAGTTGGTCAACACAAATTTCACACGATAATGTACTTTCATTCAACACAATAGCTTCAACACTAGGTGGAGACAAATTAATCTTACTAGAAGAGTCACTTCGGTCATCTATAGGATCAACTAGTGTATTAATTCGCACAACACGTACATCATCCATAAGTGGTAAGGAATCAATATACTCATATGTAGGGAAGATACTACTCACACTCAACAGCTTATTAGTCACACATTCATTAGTCACATGCACCAAAGTGTAAGAGTTAGCTATTTTACCTTGACGTTCATGAGTATGTTTGTCTTTACCTCGGTGTGAAAGTCCTTCACAGGTTTGGGTAGCAACTTCCTTCGGGAAGCTCTCACCGCAAGGTGTTTTGACCTTAGGTTTTGTATTTGTTGGGATAAGTGTGGATACCAATAAACGTAGCCTTTCAACGTACCATTTCATGTCTTCAATATTATCGATGATGTAGTCAAACGAGGCATCAAGATTGGTGGCAGCCATGGTACCTAAGAGAAAAGGCAACAACGAACAATAAAACAAAGAAACTTGTTAGCTTAAAAATGCCTCATCACACTCTCACTCTCGATTTTTACCTCACACTTGGTTTCACAAATGTTGAAAGCCGGCTTGTACTTCGTGAATGATTGAGGTCAAGTATACTCTTGTCCGGAATGAATTTTTGTTTGAAACTCAAACAAAAGCTTGTAAGACTTGAGTCAAGAACTAACAAAGAATTCACAAAAGAGAAAAGTACACAAAGAACGTTAACACGAACAAACGGACACAAAACTAACTTATAATCTAGTAGGAGTTTACCAGCTTGTCAATTAGTGTTCGGACCAATCAAATAAAACTACGGAACAATAAAAAAAACTAAGAATTTGAAATTTGAGCCAAAATTATTGCGTGAACAGTAACAATGGTGAAGTGGCAGCACGTAATTGGTTACGGTTTCTAATATTATTTTTGTCCAATTTTAAGTCTTGGTCAATTTACAACTTTGGAATTATAGAATTTGGTTAATGGAGGGAAATACAAGTCTTGGAGCCCTTTTGAAATTCAAACACAAAAAGTCTTGACTGGACTTGCACTTTTCCTCAAAACATAGGTCCTTGTTTTATGGAAAGTGGTTGAGATACGATTGACTAGTTAGTGAGTGATGGTAAGTCTTTCAAGACTAAAAAAGTTCTCACACCTTTTCCTTCACCTTTTTGGATCTAACTTTCACTTTATTTTAACAAGGTATGAAGGTTGGGTAGAACATCAAGAACACGTCAACAATCACCAAGAAAATTCAACATCAATCACCAAGATCCACAACACTACCACATGGCTAACTCAATCCACAACAATAATAGCTTCAAAACATGACCAAGACTATTACAACCTCAATAAAATGTTCTTGGTCTACCAATTATCAACAACACCACATGGCCAACCTTAGGACAACAATGTTCAACAACACATGACCAAGATGAATCCGCAACAACAAGACCAACAACAATCGGCCACACATTGGTTCACAACAACAACATCAACAATTCAAGATCAAATCTAGATAAAGACTCAAAGTGCTATTGAACAAGAATACCAACACATAGAAACAACTAAACAAACAAAAAACTATCAAATCTAAGCACACAACAAGTTTTCGACAAAGACAACAATAAGATCCAGATTCGGCCAAGAACACAAGAACACTTCAACACCTTTTTTTTATTTTTCAAGTGAGCTAGCCCAAGATTTGATCTTGTAGGAACAAGATCATGAAATGCTCTAAAATCAAATGAAATTCTAAAAACAAAGAGAACACGAAACACACTCCAAAATAGTCTACTAATCAAAGGGATTCTTGGACCGAATAAAGACCACACTCAGATTCAATAAATACACCAATAAATGAGATAACAAAGGGTGTGATTTCACACCAAAAAATCCAACCAAACTAAGTTACAACAATAAGATAAAGAAACAAGAACAATATAATAACAAGAAGAAGTCACGGGTTCACTATCACAAGACAAACTATAAATGGTTACAACAAAAACACAACTACTCAATTACAATGAAACAAAGGGATAGATAGATAGACTACATGAAGTTATAATCTTAAGAATCCAAGAGCCTATTCCACTCTTAGACCCTTAACACTATGCACAAAAATTTACCTATCTCTTACGTTGGAACAAGAGTGACCTCGATCACCCAAACATCTAACATTTCTAAGCTTGAATCCAATACGAGTGATTCCATACTCAAGTTGAAATCCCTAGTTACTAGGTTTCAGCCATGGGGCCTTTCTCATAAGAGAGAGTGTTTTAAATATTACAACTTTCAATATTCTTCAAAAACTAAATAGTAAATGACCTAACATATTTTATTTATAGTAGGTTACAAAAATAGTGTGAAATGTCTAAAAGACCCCTTTGTTGAATGCTTTACTTTAGGCGCCCTTGGAGTGCAGAATGTGAACTATTTTAGAGCCTATTAGGCCCTCCTTTGCACTTCATTTGCACACTCTAAGTCTCAGGTTCAATACATCTCACATATGCCCACCTTTGTGGTCGTACTCGTATTACATAGCTCCCACGGACAACGGCAATCACCGGCCGGTAAAATCCCTACTAGTGTCGCCTCCCATTCTTCTCTCTTTGACTCTCCACTATTTTAGTCAGCCCAGCTGCCCCCTTTCTCTCTGTCATTCTCTTTCTCTATAGGTCTGTCACCGACGAGCCAACACTGGTAAAACTTACCCTGCTCTAGCCGGCGAACCCAACTAACACACTGCCAAACAGATTTAGATTGGAAACTTTAATGGTTTCTTAACACTAGTTTTAAAATATTAAGTTGGTTATATATCGGATTATGGAAATTAGCGGTTGACAAAACAAAGGCTACACTCCTACAAGTTGAATTGTTTGATATTTGTGATCATACCATTATCTAGGAAGGCATAAAAGATATGTAAATCTAAACCCTCCTTCGCCGTGAAGGCACAACTCATAGTCATTTGTTTCTCCTAGCAGAGTCGAATACTATTTACTTGATATACAGGAACAATTCTTTCACCTTCTATATGTCTAACACGTAACTATATGCCTAATATCGACATAATATTCGTGTTCACTTTCTATTTTTAATTACTTGTCTCTATCCTTAATGCGTCTATTTATTAGAGTTGCATTATGCATTTTTACTTTTATCGAGTCAAGTATCTATACTTGTATTTGCGTGTGTTAAAAATTCTTAAAATTCATATATTATGTCTATCACATGCAATATGTTATAATAAATGGCCATAGTATAGTCGTAATTGCATATTGGAACATATAGCAATATAGTTATTGAATAAAATAAGAATTAGCATTTAAATAGCTCAATACTAGAAAAGAAATTAGTGGAATATGAAAAACATTACTTTAGTGGTTGAATAACATTTATCATGATACAATTGCATAGGCTTATAAGGCATTGCTTGGTAAAGTTAACGGCGAGAGGGTACATAGTTTTGGCTTGACATATTGCTCGATGTGTTTCTGTGAACAGGATCGAGACCAGACCATTATAGTGAGCCCAGATATTGCAGTATACCTGCCCTTGTGGCATCATCTATATTTAAACTGGGATACCCCTGACTCGAGCTAATATATGGCACATATGGCCTACAGACAGACCTTTATAGAGAGCCTCTAAGAACGGCGTACCCTGTATCAGACCACGATTACAGTTATATGCATAAAATCATAGTTAGGAGTATTTGGATTACATATATTGTACACTTGACATAGAATTCCTTTGGTTGCCCATCGTATGATTATTTTTATTAAAAGAAGAAACAAGACATCACTTAGGCAAATTACTAGGCCCTTAATAATTATGACTTACTCGTAAGCGATTCTATGATAAGTTAATAAGGTAAATACATAGGTAATAGTTTCATATAAGTGTTTCTAGTAGTCAGTCATCCGTAGTTGCTCATTTTGTTGGTTGACTCATTGACCATCTTTATACATCTACTTGTTATTCTGTCTGCTTTATATACTAGTACATATTTTATATGTACTAACGTCCCTATATTCGGGGGTACTATATTTCTGTAAATACAGAGTCAAGTATATCGATGAGAAGACTTCTATACCAGCCATTTATTCGTATTTAGCCAAGCATTCGATAAGCTCCTCTTTTACCTGGGGCTAATAAACGTCGAGTATTATTTAATAGTATTTTTAGTTATAGTTTGGGTATATAGGGGCCCCTGTCCCGACCACCTTTCCTTGTATGGTTATAATTTCTCTTAGAGTCTTCATAGACAGAGATAAATTGTCATACATGGTCATAATTTCACATGTCTGTGTCATCCGAGTGTTCAATGGGATAGAATTGGTATGTACATTGACCCTTATCATTATTTATGAATGGTAACCCCTCCGTATAGTATATGCCTATCATATAACTCATGCTCATACGATTCTTATCCATCTTATCTAGGCTAGAAGCATGACAACTTTGTACTCTAAACCTTATAGAGGTGGTGGTTCCTATCACCAAGGCAGTACTAGTAAAACTAACTATCTTGGACATACCACTTCTAATAATATTCTTTCTACTGGCTATCAGAAATATAGAAGAAACTTTAATGTGGTTTGTGGTTATTGCAAATGTAAAGGACACACCAGGAAAGTCAGTTACAAATTGATTGGTTATCCAAATGAGTTCAAGAACAAGAAAAAGATATTGACATCTCCTGGTTGCCCATGTTATATATAATATGATTGCAAATCTTAGTTCTGAGTCGTATACCTCAGCTCTTAGTCAAAATTTGAATCCTAACATTATTGGTGTGAGGCATCAAACTCAAGACTCAATTTCTCATGGATTAACTAGAGAACTTGGCTAGACTATAGAGTATTTTATACCATTCACAAGGACTTAGTATGAACAGATTATGCAAATGCTTTAACAAAATCATAATGAGTTTACATCTTCAGTGCCTACAGTTGGGGATAATGCTAAAGCCAATGCAAGCACTGCAGGTATGAATCAATATTTTTCTTTACTAGATCCTAGTATATTTGAATGTATCATAGATATAGGAGCCATAAATCACATGGCTTCTAATCTTGATCTATTTGATGAAACTGTTGTCAAAAAGTCTGATAAAGCAAAAATGGTGTATTTACCTAATAGTGATATGTCCTTAGTCACACATATTGGGAATAGCTCAATATCAGGCAGGAGCACAATATCCAATATGTTTTTTATGCCTCAGATTAAATATAATTTACTGTCAGTAGCTAAACTAATAAGAGAATTACAGTGTGTTGCTTTATTTTCCCTTAATTTTTCTATATTTTGGGATCTCTTTACTAGGAGGGTGAATGAGATTGGTAACCTTAATGATGGATTATATGTACTTAGGAACAAACTATCAGCTAAAAGAAAGGAAAGAGGGAAAATTACTAGTCTTGATGCACCTAATTCTGAAACTATTAAGCTGGATTTCTATCTCTGGCACAAAAGATTTGGACATAGTTCCTCTTGAGCTCTACATAAACTATTTACTCTTAGTAGTATACCTATATTTACTGAGTCTATTCATAATTGTGTTATCTCCCCATCTGCTAAACAGACCAAAAGTTTTTTTCCTTCTAGTAATATTAAGACTAATGCTATTTTTGATATGGTTCATGTAGACATATGGGGTCCTTATAAAACCCTACTTATGGTGGAAATAAATATTTTCTTACCTTAGTGGATGATTTTTCTAAATCTACTTGATTTTTCTTTCTTAAACAAAAATCAGATGTATATCTCATATTAAAATAGTTTTTTGTTTATGTCAAGACACAGTTTGATAGAGCTATAAGAGTCATCAGATCCAACAATGGAACAGAATTCACTGATAAGATATGTCAAGATGTGTTTATTGAGTTAGGGATGATTCATCAAAGGTCTTGTGCTTATACTCCTCAGCAGAATGGAGTTACTGAAAGAAAACACAGACATATACTTGAGACAACAAGGGCAATAAGAATACAAGCTCATGTTCCTATCAAGTTTAGGGGGCATTGTGTTTTAGCAGCAAAACACTTGATTAACAGGCTACCTAATTCAATTTTGACTAATAATAAATCTCCTTATGAGGTATTTTTTAATAGAAAAACTTCTGTCTATCATTTAATAGTTATATGATGCTTGTGTTTTGCTAAAAATGTTACTCGATATGATAAGTTCCAGGTCTAAACCTATTTTCTATATGGGGTATTCAGAGGTTCAAAAAGGTTACATCCTTTATGATCTACAAACTAATGCTTTCTTTTGTCAGTAGGAATGTTATCGTTAAAGAAAATATATTTCCCTTTCTACTTAATCATCTACTAAAATTTCTCTTTTTCCAAGGACCTCTACTTATGTAGAAGAATTTCTAGAACACCCAATTGTTCCACTTCATTAACCTCATAATAGTTATCAACCAACCACTTCATTACACCATGATAAACTATTACAGGCACTACATCAAGGACCAATATAAAAACCTACAGGACAAGCTCAAGCTCAATAGCCTACACAAGATCCTGAAATACAACCACCAGTAGTGATTCCATCATAAGCACCTGTTGTCTCTATGATATCATCTAGAGAAAAACAACCTTCAATCTGGTTGAAGGACTTTGGGTATTTAATTGTCCATAAAGATTCCTTATATAGACTCAACAAAAACATATCTTATGTTGGTCTATGTACACATATCAATATTACCTTACTACTTTATCTTCTATTACAGAACCTACTATATACATTGAAGCTAGCAAAGATCCAAGGTGGATAAAAGCTATAAAGGAAGAGATCACTATATTAGAACACAACAAAACTCGGGAAATTATTCAACTACCTCCAAGAAAGACTGTAATAGGTTGTAAATGGATGTAAAAAGTGAAGTTTAAGGAAAATGGTGAGGTTGAAAGGTTTAAAGCTAGGCTGGTAGCTAAAGGATATCGTCAAAAGAGGGGAATTGATTTCAAAGAGACCTTCTCTTCAGTAGTTAAGATGGTAACTCTGAGAACAATCATGTCCTTAGCTGCAGTAAAGCATTGGCATATACATCAAAAGGATGTATACAATACTTTCCTTCAAGACGATCTTAATGATGAGATTTATATGCAACTTCCACAAGAATTCACTAGTCAGGGGGAGAATTCAGTATGTAGACTAGTTAAATCCTTGTATGCAATAAAACAAGGACCTAGACAATGGAACACTAAGCTAACAGAAGCATTGTTTAGATTTGGTTTTTTTCAAAGTCAGTATGATCATTCTTTGCTTATTAAAGATCAGATAAAGTAGTCACTGTAATCTTAGTATATGTTGATGACATACTTACTACTTGTAATACCCCAAACTTTCTTAAAGTCAAATCTAGTCTCCAGAAGAGTTAGTGATGACTTCCTAAATGATTAATGCTTAAATCAGATAGAATTTCTATAATTTTGACTTTTTATCATGTGGAATATTGAATTAGCTTTCTAACAATACCAATTTCGTCTAAATCTGGTAGCAGAGTAAAAAGTTATGGACATTTTACTGAGAGCTATCAGAACCGCCCAGGTGCCACGGGCAGGTTGACGGACCGTCGAGCTAGCGACGGACTATCGCCTAAACTGTCCAAGCTAAGGCAGTAAGTCCTCTATTGTGGTGAGTCCTCATGTTCCAAGGATGTGATGTCTGATGTTGGTTTCATGAAATTGTTTACATTTGATAACTGAGTATGAGTCAGTTGGGGCATGTCTCAATGGCTCGCTGGTTTTATTAATTTTCTTAGAGGCTTATCAGACTAGTATAGATGTTGGGAGTTGACTAATAAGTCGTATTTTGTTATCTTTCTAAAATTCTTTTATTCTTGGATGATGATTACTTTGTTGATATTTGAGGGTTATTTATGGAAACCCCATTGATTCGTGTTGGACTGAATGAAAATGGCTCAAAGGTTTAGCTTAGGGATACTCATAGCCTCAAGCACTGTGTGACGCTTCGGGACCCATTTTCGAGGCGTTACAGTCTACTAAATTCTCCCACATTGGTCGGAAAATGAGACTTTCATGTGTTTATATTAAGAAACACAAACTCCAAATGGTAAGTAAGGCAAGACCCAAAGAGGTACCTTGTGCCGTCGTCGTCATCGCTCGCTCGCTCGTCTCGGATTTGGATTCAAATTCAAAAAATGATCGATGAGATTAATTTTTTTAAATGTAGGGAAAATCCAGTACAAAAAATCCAAAGGAAAAAATGCAATAGTTTTTTGTTTCTCCATTAACGTGTATGCTTCTGCATGCACAAACGCTGAAAGCTACTCGGAAGAGACACAACTTTTTGAGTAAAAGAAACACTGTTTCGTGAAAAGGTATGACTGTTTGGATGGTTGTGTCTGTTCGAAAAAGACACTATTTCGAATGGACAAACATGACTATTTAGAAAAGATACACCTTTTCGATGAACCATTGCCTCCTTTTCGAAGAGGCACTTCATGGCTATATAAACTTGCATTTTTCCACAGGTTTGGTATGAAAATTTTCTGCATTAAAACACTTCTTGTCTTCTTAAAAACTTTGTGTGATCATCTTCCGTCAAGTGAGTTCGAAGAAAACTAGAACGTTTGAGGTACTGCTACTTTCTGGTTGTGAAGTTATTTTATCCTGGGAGGAAAATTCCGCAACCTCGGGTACTTGAGGGGAATTATTTTCGTAAGGACACTTTGTGAATTCGAAGTCCTTGGCTTATTCTATTTCATCTTATTTCTTAATAAAATAGCACACTTCTTTGATAGTTCATAGTGAACTTGTGTTGAAGGTGTTGGAAAACTTCATAAGTGTTCTTGAAACGTCTTGAACTTGTGTTGAAGTTTACTAAACTAACATACATATTTTTTGTACCCGAAACAATAATTAACACTGTTAGAAGTTAGTTAGGAAACAAATTAGTTAGTTATTAAATCAGCTAACTCATTCCTCTATATATATAGATATAGGTGTTTCACAGTGATTCAACACTTGAATGAATAAGAATTAACAACTTCCATTATTGAGTTTGATCTCTACTTGCTTCTTCTTCCTCTCTTCTTCTTCTGGTTCTTGTTTCTTCTTCTTTTCTTTCTCTATTTCGTGAATGAATCTATGATCCATACTATGAATTACTACATTCAAATTCTGAATTACTACAAAGAGGGATCAAGGGGAATGAATAACAACTCTTTTTCACTGACTGGCAAAGTTCTTCTGCTCAACAGTTCTTTTTCTTCCTTTGAGTACTGCCAGAGTGAGGAGTAGAAATGAGAACAGGATTGTAAAAGCATAGTAACAATAGATGTTTGTTTGATCTGATAACTCCTACTTCTTCTTCCCTTAGAATCCTAGCTGTTGTTATGCACAGCTCAGTACAAGAACCATTAACCATACATATGGTTGTTAACCTAATATTGCTGCCTTGGAGACCTTAGTGCACCAATTTGATAAACAATAAGGACTATGAATACTTCATGTAAAAGAATAAGAATGATTTTGAATCTAAGTCGTCCATAAATAAAGGACTATTTTGGGACTTCTCTAGGCTTATGATATGCACAAATAATCAATGCTCCTAAAATAAATCTTTGTCCTGGAAAGGACTACATCAGGATTTGTTCTTTTCGTAGAAAAGAATTGCTACAAATGAAAGCATGATGAAACAACATACAAAATACACAACAATGATCAATTAGATCACATCAGGATAAAGAAGGATGTTTTAGTTGTACAAGACTCAAGCCTAATGAGTTAGAACTAAGCCTATATAAGCTCACATTTTAATGCACTTATATATTTAGGTAGACATGGCAACAGAAAGAGACACTGGAGGCCGCTCTTTGGCTGAAGGCTCGGTCGTATGAAGGAGGAGGATGAAAAAGAATCCTCTTTTCCCGACTGGCAAAGTTCTTCTACTCGATAGTCCTGGCACTGAACGCTCTGCCTTCAATGCCAGGATCCGGAGTAGGAATCCAAATAGGATTGTAGAAGAATGGTAACAAAAGATGTTTGTTTCTAGTTCTCCATCTAATAAGTAATCTTTTTTCTTCCTTTAGAATCCTAGCTATGGCTTCATGAGGTATGCTGCTTAATAGAAGAACTATTGTTATAGTTGCTATTATGATATTCCTACCTTGAGATCTCATGTTTATGATTATACAAAAAGTTACTGACACATATATTTGATGACAGAGTGCCTAAATGGGGTCTATTTATATGGATGTAACATTGAAATTGGCCTGAAGAGGTAGGATGATTTAGAGTTGCTTTTCTGGACAATCTTTCAAGTTTTTTTCCCTTTTATTGACTGTTGACGAGAAGGGTTATAGTAAAACTTAAGTTAGAAATTGAATGGGTCATGGCCTATCAAGTAGAGAAATAACTTTGAACACTCATTGACATGAATGACAGGCAATATAGGCATTTAATAGCTAACTTTTATATGAATCGTCAATCTTGTTACTAAATTTTTTCTCATAATTATTTTTATTGCAAAGAAGGGGAGCAGATAAACTGGTAAAGTTATTGTAATGTGGCCAAGATGTTATAGATTCAAGTCGTAGAAATAATCTCTTACATAAGATAAAGACACGTATACAGACCCTTATGGTCCGTCCGTTCTTTTGGACCCTACGCATGGCGAAAGTTTTAGCCCATCGAGCTGTTTTTTTTAAGAAAAAAAACTATTTACAATGCTACTAGGTTCACTAGATAAAATTACTTTGTTTATCTAGGGGGTTAACAATATAAGCATTTGGGGTTAAATCTAAGCGGGTTAAAATGGGTAGGTTGAATCATAATTTGCTTAAAATTTGCTAGAGTTGAGATATGTAAAACTGAGTCCTAAACAACTATTCTCTGGTGTATATCACTAAATCTTTAGCAGTGTCGCTACATACTCAAGTTCTATTCTTAGAGAAGAATTACTTTGCTCTATTAAAATTCATATAAGAATAATACCATTGGTAAGACATTAAGTGATATTTCGGCTCTCACGACTTTGATGTAATTGAAATTGCTGAGCAACATTCACTGGACCATTGGAATGTCAAGAGTATTTGCAAGTGGAACAAGAAAGCCAATTTAGTATTTTATGCATGTGTTTTTACACGACACAGACTAGACAATTAAGAAAAATACAAGGATTTGAATTTTATACAACAGCCAAGAATTAAAGGCCATGACTAGAAAAGAAAGTCCCCATGCGATGGAAGTCTTAGCTTACAACAATTTATACATTCTACTAGGGGTCAACAAAAGTGAATCACAAACTACACCAAATCGCAACTGAGCTAAGTCGGGGGAAAAAAATGAAACTTGACTAGTGATTTGATTTAAATTGATTTGGTGTTGGAAAAAAACGACTATAATTAATTTGATTTGATTTTAATTAAGAAAAATCAAACCGAACTGAACATATTACATTTATACATGCTATATATCGCCACTAATTTTAGTTTCCAGGAACCTACTTCAATAACGCACTCATTAACACAAAGGGTTTTTTCTTTATTTATTAATATAAAGGTTTCTAGGTTGCCTTCCAACTTGTACAAAGTTTCCTATTGATTCAGTCAACCCAGTGCCGTTATCGGCAGGCAGTGAATGCGGATGCACGTTAACTATAAATACTCTCTATGAAACCATACTTATCCATTATTAATAACTTGACATATAATTTAAGAAATAATAAATCATAGAGATAATTTTCTATATCACTTTTGAATATAATAAATTTAAGAAAAAAAAATTCGACTACAAAAATTTGGCCCAAATTTGGCCATAATAGTAAAAAGCTCTATTCACACTATAACCTAATTAGTTTTTAGACATTTTTACCTTTTTCATCCTAAATTTAAATTTCTAACATTACTTAATTTAGTACCATTTCCCAATACATTAAAAATTATCCTAATACATGGGAAGGGACAATTTATATATTCTATTTTTAATTATTTAATTGTTTTAATTGACAATTACATAATTAAATAATTGTTAAATATAGTAGCATGTAATTAAGAAAACAAAAATTAATTAGTACAAATTTATTTATTAATTTTCAGTTATATTATTTCTTTTTTACGTTTGAAGGAACTTTTAATTATGTATAGTTTATACTTTGTACATATTTTGAGAAATTTAATTAAATTATTTTATTTAATATTTATCTAGCTCGATTTTATGATTTTTTTTTATGAATATGAAAATTAGTGTATGAAAATAGAGTTTTAAGAGTAATTTCTTAAATAGTCACCCAAGTTTTGAAAATTTCCTTCAAATATCACTTATGTTTCATTTAAGATCATAATATCACTCAACTATCACTTTTTTCCTCAAAAAATACTAAACATCTCAAAAGTCTTTTTCTCTCTTAATTGGCATGCCATACCATTAAAACATTTTTTTTTTTAAATATTAAACTTATTTAACTCATCAAACACATTTAATCACACTATAACTCTATTTTTTTAAAAAATGCATTAATTTATTAAAAAAAAATTTATACTTAGAAAAACTTTATCGATACTAAAACTTGACATATATTTTTTCAAGGGTTATTTCTCAATTGTCGCTCATATATTTTGAATTCCCTACAAAAATTACTTTTATTTTTTAAAAGATAATAATATGACTCAACTATCACTATTATTCTATAAAAAAAATTCTCATACGTCTCTTTCTCTTTGTAACAACCAGAAAATTTGATGAAATATGTGTAATTTATGATTATGTATGATTTGACTGTTTTACCCCTCCCTGTAGTTGTATTATGATATTTCTAGGGTGTGGGAGTGATTGACATGATTTTCGATACATTTTGGTATCATTTATGCAATATTGTGATTTTTGATGGCTTTAAGAGTCTTATTTTCGAGTTATGTGGATATTTTTTGATCCGTGCGCTGGATGGCCGAACGGACTGCGCTAGCAGCTCTAGAATATCGATTTTAGGCTAGGTAGACCTTTGGTTCGGGTACCGGTGCACCCGAGCTCATTTTGACCTATTGATCGGAAAGTTGGAAAATTGGAAATATGGGTGTAGAACTCACATTTGATTGAAATGACCTCGGATGAAAAATTCAACTTCGCTAGCAGATCCAGAACATCGATTTTAGGGTGTTAGCATATTTGGTATGATTTTATGGCTTTTAAATCTCATTTCGACCCTCGATTTGAAAAATTATAATTTCAGGTTTCAGGGGTTAACTTTGTGAAAACGATATTTAAATATGATATCGCCATCGCGTCCGGAACGTCGAATTTAGCGTGGTTTCATAGTTCCTTTATGTATATCGGACTCCGAATAAATCTCGGGCACCCCGTCGAAATCCGTTTCGACTTCAGAAGAAAAAAAATCAGCAGTTATATTGCAGATTTTCTGCACTATAAACAACTTTTTCACCCCCTTTTGGCTTATTTTGTTCATTTTTCATCTTGTCTCTTGAGAGTTAAACCTTAAATAGTTTGAGAGCTTAAAAGTGAAGCTTGTGAGAACTTGGAAAGCTAGATTAACATCCTTTTCTTGATTTTATAATGAATTTAAGGTAAGAATTCACCCCTTTTCTTAGTAATTTCTTGATAAATTTCTCAAAACCCTAAAAATCTTAGAGCATGATTTTAAAACCAAATTTCACTTCTTTCACTTGAATAATATTTTTTTATCTTATAATTACTAGTTTTTCATCAATTTAACCTTCAAAACAACTCCAATTCTTGATTTTAACCCGGATTTCAAAGATTTTACCCGGTAAAGCTCAAAAATGGTTTTTCTTCGATTTGAACTCCATTTTTTTACTCGATTTAACTTGAGTTTTCAGTTTTAGGTTCCTAAAAATATGGGTAACATGGTTTTGAAGTAAAGTTTTGATTTTACCCTTCTTTTTCGAAAACCCATTTTGGAGGTTCGTTTTGATCCCGAACCAAAAGTAGTCAATATGGGTGCCGTTTGTTTTGTATTGACTCGTAGATTTCACATTTGATATTTTTAGTGGTGTTTGGGATTGTTCGTGAAAAGTAAGGTCATGGGTTCAAGTGTAGCAAACCGATTTTGGCTTCGAGGTACATTATGGCTTAACTCTTCAGACTGGTATGGGTAGTAAATGATGGTACAAAATGCATGTTAAGGGTGGGAACTAATCATGAAAAATAGATATCTATGTGTTGTGCCTGTGTGGGGGCCTATAGGTGATGTAATTGTCGAAATTGAGATATTATATGATATGTTTGACCGTGTGAGGTCCTATGTGATATTGATAACCTTGAATACATATGAATAATTGTATTGTATTGTTTAATGGGGTACCATTGGTGTATTGTGATTATATTCATACTTTATTGGCATATGAGACATGTGAAAATTCATGGATGAAACGAAAATAATAAGTGGATATTGGCTCATATGGTTGTGGGAATGTATCATTGTGGTTGGTTGTGAAAATATATTGTCTGATTGGTTATGGAAATACTCATTGTGATTGGCTGTGAGCATTACATCTTCATATCATACTCATTCATAAGACATTGGTACCACCGTGGCAACATCTGAGAAACACTGCAACACCTTTTTAAAAAAATATTATAACACCTTATAAAACCCTTTTCGAGGGATATGCCGGAAAGTAGATATGAGATATGAGATTGTTGGAGCTTCCAAGGTAGCGGTTGTACATTCATGCGTCCGAAGTTCACCTCTATATTTTTATAGTTGTTATGTCTTTATTAGTATTCGAAGATAGTTATTATTCCTTTATGGTTATTTTTTCGATGCATCTGAATCTTGGATTGTATTAGTAGTCTTATACTATTGACACCTGGTTTTGGGCATGATTGGTATTTATGTAAGTTCTTTCTGCATTGTTATGATTATTTATATGGTTCAACTTTGTTCTAGAAGCCTTACCTTAGGATATTTCTGTCTTTTCCTCTTTTTGTATCATTTTGAGTGATAGGCTTACTTGTCAAGGTACGCTACAACAAGTGCCATCATGGACCTCAGTTTTGGGTCGTGACAAAAATTGTTATCAGAGTAGCCAATTTTTATTGGTCTCAACGGTGTATGAATGGGATGTCTAATAGAGTCTCGCAGATCGGTACGTAGATGTTCGTACCTATATTCGAGAGGCTACAGGATATCTTTAGGAAACTTCTCTCATTTTATTCTTTATTGTGTGAATTTCTTTCATACCCCGTGTTCTGAGTTATGTTTCACTCTTTCTACGCAGATGGTGTCGACTAGGTCCAGTGTGATCAGAGATGTAGATCCTTTACCCAGAGAGCGAGCCTCGAGTCATGGATGGACTCGAGGGAGTAGACGAGCCCGTGGATCATCCCCATCTAGGAGGAGTGCTTGGGGGCTCTCCCTTGAGCCTCGTGTTGGGTGGGTTAGAGGTGTAGGTTCAGCTTCAGTGCCTCATAGTTCTTCTACCTCAGTCTTGGAAGAATTGTTGATTCTTCTTTTGATCCATTTAGAGGGTACTCCTTTGAGTTCATTTGGTATTTCCCCAACTACGAGTATGGTACCTCCACCTGTGCCAGAGTCTAGTGATGGTATTTCTTCAGTTACACCTACTTTAACTTTAGGTACTCCTCAATCCCCGAGTACTATTTATTCATTAGTACCGATACCAGAGTATGGTGTTTCTAAATATAGAGTGCAACCATCATCTATGTCACCCCGATAGGCAGGATCTCAACTAGTTGGAATTATTTTGCCTCCTATTTTTTAGTGAGCCACGACTCAGATAACAATGTTTGGGGAGACATTTTAGAGTGTAGAGGGTCAGTCATGTATACATGGATCCACCTATCGAGCATCTCGAGAAAGTGCTAGGAGGGTACACCATTAGGATAAGTTTAGAGGTTACTTTGTGTGTGATGAGTTTGGCCATCATGCCAAAGACTGTCCCTGTCGTGTATTTAGAGCTACTCCTATTTCAGTTATAGAAGATAGGGGTTTCACCAGAGGTGCAAAAGATGGAGGTAGTGGAAGATGTGATGGTGGTCGTGGGGCTATTCAGCCGGTTGGTGGTTGTGGGCAGTGCTACGCCTTATCATCCAGACTAGAGACAGAGTCTTCTGATATTGCTATTATAGGTATCGTTCCCATTTGTTTTAGGCATGTATTTGTATTATTTGATCTCAGATCGACTTTTTCCTATGTGTGTGTGTATTTTTCTTTGGGTTTTAACTGTATTAGCGAGCCTCTTGCCATGCCTATTTGTGTATCTACCCCGGTAGGTGATTCTTTAGTGGTGAATCAGGCTCACTAATCTTGTGTTGTAACTTTTTCTTGGTGTGCGACTTTGATAGACTTGCTTGTGATAAATATGATTGATTTTGATGTTATTTTGGGTATGGATTGGTTTTCTCCTTATCATGTTGTCTTAGATTGTTTTGCCAAGACCATGACTTTAGGTTTTCCAGGTGTGCCAAGGATAGCTTGGAAGGGTACACTTAATTTGGGTCTTAAGAGGGTTATATCTTATGTTTAAGCTCGTAAATTAGTTAAGAGGGTATGTTTTATCTTACTTGGCCCATATTCGTGACACCAGTGTTGTTTCGTTTTCTTTCTTGGATTCTGTTTATGTTGTCCATGATTTTATGGATGTGTTCCTTATGAACTTGTCTAGTATGCCTCCGGATTGAGATTTTCATTTTAGTATTAATGTTGAACCGAGCACCAAGCCCATTTCTATTCCTCCTTATAGGGTGGCCCCAATATAGTTGAAGGAATAGAAGGACTAGTTGCAGGAGTTGTTGGATAAAGGATTTATCCAACCTAGTATTTCTCCCTTGGAGTGTGCTCGTTTTATTTATGAAGAAAAAGGATGGATCTATATAGATGTGTATTGATTATTGGTAGTTGAATAAGGTGATGGTTAAGAATAAGCATCCTCTTCCTCACATCGATGATTTATTTGATCAACTTCAGGGTGTTGTGGTGTTTTTGAAGATTGATTTATGATTTGATTATCACCAGTTGAGGATTAGAGCTTTGGATATTCCAAAAATAGCTTTTCGGACTCAATATGGTCATTATGAGTTCTCGGTCATGTCTTTTGGGTTGACTGATTCCCTTGCCTTGTTCATGGAGTTGATGAATCGGGTGTTTCGACCATATCTCAACTCCTTTATTGTGGTATTTATAAATAATTCTTGGTTTATTCCAAGAGTGAGGTTGAGCATGAAGAGCATTTGTGGATTATGCTCCAGAGATTGAGGGATGAGAAGTTGTATGCTAAGTTCTCTACTTCAGAGATTGAGGGATGAGAAGTTGTATGCTAAGTTCTCTAAGTGGGAGTTTTGGTTGGAGTTTATTTTTTTCTTGGGTCATGTGGTGACTAAGAAAAGTATTATGGCTGATCCAGCCAAGGTTGTAGCGGTTCGTGATTGGGCTAGACCCACTTTGCCCACCGAGATTCAAAGTTTTATTTGCTTGGCCGAGTATTATTAGTGTTTTGTTGAGGGTTTCTCTTCCCTTGCAGCTCCGTCAACCAAGTTGACTCAGAAAAAGATTTTCTTCCAGTGGTATGATATTGTGAGGTGAGCTTTCAAAAGCTCAATGATTTGTTGACTTCTCCTCATATATTGGCTTTACCCAAGGAGGGCATGGGCTTTACTGTATTTTGTGATGCTTTAGGTGTTGGGTTAGGTGTTGTGTTGATATATGAGGTCAAGGTAATTACGTATGCATCTCGTTAATTGAAGCCTCATGAGAGGAATTATCCTACCCCTAATTTGGAGTTGTGCGCAGTTGCGTTTGCCTTGAAGTTGTGGAGGCACTACTTGTATAGAGTCAATTGTGAGATCTTGTCAGATCATTGTAGCCTTCAGTACTTCTTTACCAGCGAGAACTTCATATGAGGCAGCGCCATTGGCTTAAGCTGCTTAAGGATTATGACTTGACTATTCTCTACCATCCAGGAAAGGCTAATGTGGTTGCGGATGCCTTTAGTCGAAAGTCAACTAGCATGGGTAGCTTGGCGCATCTTTTGACCCAGGAGAGGCCCTTAGCATTAGAGGTTTAGTATTTAGCTCACCAGGTGGTTAGACTTGATATTTCAACACCGGGGTGTGTTTTGGTATTTGTGGATGCTAGATCTTCTTTGATAAAGCAGATCAGTTTGATGATGTTGGATTGAGGTCGATTCGAGATAATGTATTGAGTGGGGAAGCTAAGGAAGCCTCACTTGATTCAGATGGAGTTTTGTGGATTAGAGACTGAGTTTGTGTGCCGAGTGGTGATAGGATTAGGTTGATCTTAGAAGAGGCCTATTGTTCCAGATATTTTATCTATCTAGGTATGACTAAGATGTATCGTAATTTAAGATAGCACTACTGGTAGGGTGGTATGAGGCGAGATATAGTGGATTTTATGACTCGTTTCCTATATTGTCAGTAAGTGAAGGCAGAGCATATGAGACATGGTGGTTTGCTTCAGAGGTTACTCGTTCCCGAGTGGAAGTGGGAACGCATCACTATGGACTTTGTGACTAGTTTTCCTCATATATCTGATAGTTCTGACAGTACTTGGGTCATCGTGGATAGATTGACCAAGTCAGCTTATTTTTTCCGATTCAGGTCTCATTCAGTAGCCCCTATCTAAATTCATAAGACTGTGCATTTGCATGGTGTGTCAATGTTCATTATTTTAGATCGAGGTTTTGTGTTCACATTTCACTTTTGGAAGACTCTTTAGGATGAGTTGGGTACTTGGGTTGATCTTAGCACAACATTTTACGCCCAGATTGATGCCAGTCAGAGAGGACTATCTAGGTTTTAGAGGATATACTCTGTGCATGCGTGATGGATTTTGGTGGCCAGTAGGAGCAGCATTTGGATTTAGCAGAGTTTGTATATAATAATAGCTACCATTTTAGTATTGATATGGCTTCTTTTGAGGCATTGTATGGTAGGCATTGTCTCTCTCCAGTAGGTTGGTTCGATATTTCAGAGGTTAGACCTCGAGGTACGGACTTGCTTCGTAAGTCTTTGGATAGGGTCCAGATCATTTAGGATAGACTTAGAGCGACTCAGAGTAGGCAAAAGTGTTATGTTGACTGTAGACTTTGTGCCTTCATATTTAGTTTTGGTGATCGTATTTTCCTTCGAGTTTCACCCGTGAAGGGTGTGATGAGGTTTGGGAAGAGGGGCAAGCTTAGCCCCAGATATATTGGCCTATTTGAGATTCTTCAGACTGTTGATGATGTGGCTTATGAGTTGGCTTTGCCCCCTGATCTATTATCTGTTCATCCAGTTTTTCATGTTTCTATGCTTCGTCATTATATTCTTGATGAGTCTTATGTCATTCGCTGGGAGTCAGTTCAGTTAGATGAGCGGTTGTCCTTTGTTGAGGAGCCAATTTCCATTTTTGGCCAGGAATGTTAGGCGGTGGCGCTCTAGAGTGATCCTTGTGGTTAAGGTCTAGTGGTGACATCAACCTGTAGATGAAGCTACCTGGGAGGTCGAGTCTGAGATGCGTAGTTCATATCCCCAGCTCTTTGTTGATTCAAGTATTTCTTTTTCCTTAGTTCGAGGACGAACTAGATTTTTAGTGGTGGATGATGTAACGACCTGAAAATTTGATAAAATATCTGAAATTTATGATTTTATGTAATTTGACTATTTTACCCCTCCCCGTAGTTGCATTATGATATTTATGGGGTGTGGGAGTGATTGGCATGATTTTCGATGCATTTTGGTATTATTTATGCAATATTGTGGTTTTTTATGGCTTTAAGAGCCTTATTTTGGACTTATGTGGATATCTTTTGATTCGTGCGGTGGATGACCGAATGTACTATGCCAGCAGCTCCGGAATATCGATTTTTGGCTAAGTAGACCTTTGGTTTGGATCCCGGTGCACCCGAGCTCATTTCATCCAATTGATCGGAAAGTTGAAAAATTGGAAATATAGGTGTGGGACCCATATTTGATCGAAACGACCTCGGATGGAAAAGCTAACTTAGCCAGAAGATTCGGAATATCGATTTTAGGGTGTTAGCATGTTTGGTATAATTTTGCCGCTTTTAAATCTCATTTCGACCCTCGGTTTGGAAAATTATAATTTCGAATTTCGGGGGTCAACTTTGTGAAAATATTTTTTTTTGAAAATCTGATATCGTCATCGCATTCGGAATGTCGAATTCAGTATGGTTGCATAGTTCGTTTGTGTATATCGGACTCTGAACGAATCCCGGGCACCCCGTCGAAATCCGTTTCGACTTAAGAAAAAAAAACAGCAGTTATATTGCAGATTTTCTGCAATATAAACAACCTTTTCACCCCTTTTCGCCTATTTTGTTCGTTTTTCATCTTGCCTCTTGAGAGTTAAACACTAAATAGTTTGGGAGATTAAAAGTGAAGCTTGTGAGAGCTTGGGAAGTTAGCTTAACATCTTTTTCTTGATTTTATTACAAATTTAAGGTAAGAATTCACCCCTCTTCTTAGTAATTTTTGATAAATTTCTCAAAACCTCCAAAATCTTAGAGCATGATTTTAAATCCAAATTTTACTTCTTTCACTTGAATAATATTTTTTTAATCTTATAATTACTAGTTTTTCATCTATTTAACCTTCAAAATAACTCTGATTCTTGATTTTAATCCGGATTTCAAAGACTTTACCTGGTAAAGCTCAAAAATAATTTTTTTTCGATTTGAACTCTGGCTTTTACTCTATTTAACTTGAGTTTTCATCTGTAGGTTCCTAAAACTATGGAGAACATGTTTTTTAAGTAAAGTTTTGATTTTGCCCTTCTTTTTCGAAAACCCATTTTGGGGGTCCGTTTTGACTCCGACCCAAATGTAGTCAATATGGCTGTCGTTGGTTTTGTATTGATGCATAGATTTTATACTTGATGTTTATAGTAGAGTTCAAAATCATACATGAAAAGTAAGATCGTGGGTTCAAGTGTAGCAAACCGATTTCGGCTTTGAGGTAGGTTATGACTTAACTCTTCAGACTGGGCTAGGTAGTAAATGATGATACAAAATGCATGTTAAGGGTGGGAACTAATCATGAATAATGTATATCTATGTGTTGTGCCCTTGTGGGGGCCTATAGGTGATGTAATTATCAAAATTGAGATATTATGTGATATATTTGACCGTGTGAGGTCCTATGTGATATTGATAACCTTGAATACATGTGAATAATTGTATTGTGTCTTTTAATGTGGTACAATTGGTGTATTGTGATTATATTCATACTTTATTGGCATATGAGACATGTGAAAATTCATGGATGAAACAAAAATAATAAGTGAATATTAGCTCATGTGGTTGTGGGAATGTATCATTGTGGTTGGTTGTGGAAATATATCATGTGATTGGTTGTGGAAATACTCATTGTGATTGGTTGTGAGCATTACATCTTCATATCATACTCATTTTTGAAATGTTGGTTCCATCGTGGCAACATTTGAGAAATATTGGCAACATCTTTTTAAGAAAATATTGTAACACTTTATAAAACCCTTTTTGAGGGATATGCCGGAAAGGAGATATGAGATATGTGGATTGTATATGGGTTGACGAACCCCCCATGGGTCCTACATCTAGAAGCTTTAGCTCCTTAGGTGTATATAGGGATTGTGCAATGATCCCGGAGGTTGTGCGACGACCTCGTGCATCATCATCATCATCATCATGTACATTGCACTTACTTTATTGTGCTTATGTTGTGTTGTATTGCCTTATTGACTTGTCATCTTTGTATTTGTCTTACCTTTCTTTACTTGTATTTGATGATCTTGCATCTACATGTTCTCTCTTATTCTATTTATATGTGACATAATGTATACTTGTGTTCAATATCTTGGTGTGTTGTTGTAATATATGTGAGATATATTAGAACTGTTAGTGCAAGCGACGTGAGCTACCATTGTGGGATATTTTCTGATTGCAGGTGAAGTACCCTTAGTGTATATTTTGTATGCTTTATTTACTACTTTGCTTGATCGTCCTATGATACCTCCTAAGTACAAGTGGACCGTACTCATTCCTACTACGCCCTTTCGGTAAGTCTTAGCTAGAGTACGCCTCAGCGTGATTGACTCAGGCGATTGTTGGAGCTTCCAATGTAGCGGTTGGACATTCATGCATCCGAAGTTCACCTCTATCTTTCTATAGTTGTTATGTCTTTATTAGTATTCGGAGATAGTTATTATTTCTTTGTGGTTATTTTTTCGATGCATTTGACTCTTCGATTGTATTAGTAGTTCCTATACTATTGACACCTAGTTTTAGGCATGATTGGTATTTTGGATAAGTTCTTTCTGCATTTTTATGATTATTTATATGGTTCAGCTTCATTCTGGAAGCCTTAGTTTGGATATTTCTGTCTTTTCCTTTTTTCGTATCAGTTGGGGTGATAGGCTTACTTGTTGAGGTACGCTGCGATAAGTGTCATCATGACCCTCATTTTTAGGTCGTGACACTCTTCTAATTGGCAGACAATGTTATTAAACCATTTTTTCGTAATTGACCTATTTAAATCATAAAATTTATTTAGTCAAAATTATATTCTTATTCTTTTCTTTAAAAGAAATATATTAATTTATCAAGAAGAAATTTTCATGCTTAGAAATCTTTTATCATTACTTAAACTTTCAATTATTTCAAAAGCTATGTTCTTGAATTTTTATCAATGTTTTTGGAGTCGCTTATAAAAAACACCTTTTATTTTTGTTAAGACAATAATGTCACTCAGTTATCAATATTTTTCTCAAAAAGTCACTAAATACCTCAAAAGTTTCCTCTTCTTCTAATTAGTATGTCATATCAGTATACTATCATTTTTCTAAAAAAATATTAATAAACATATTAACTCAGCAAACTCATTTAACCAAAATAATAATTTTATTTTTTAAAAAATATATATTTATTTATTAAGAAGAAATTCTCATACTTAGGTATTTATTCTTTTTTCTAGAGTTATTTTCCTAGATGATCATTTAGGGTTTATATACAATTGCATACAAAGAGTAGTTGTTTTCTAAAGAAAATAATATCACTAAATTAAATACGTTGTCTAGAGATTTTAATTTGTATGTAAAATAATATGCAAAGATTAAGTGTGGTAAAGAATTCCTAAATAGAAAAATTAAGCTAATGCATTTTTTCTTTAAAAAAAAGAATAAAGTTATAAGTTTGATGAATTAAATGATTTATTATTTAAAAAATGTGATTTTAATGACATGACATGCCACTAAGAGAAAAGAATACTTTTTTAAGGTGTTAAGGATTTTATGAGGAAAAAAGCGGTAATTAAGTCATATTGTGGTCCTAAATGAAACATAAGTGATATTTGAAAGAAATTCTCAACACTTGAGTAACTATTTAGGGAATTCAGTCAGAGTTTTTAATAATAACAGGTTTTAGCATGCTTAAAATTTTGTTATTTTATATTTTTTTTATAAATGGATATACTAACAAAATATGTTGGTTAAATGTGAAAAATTATTTTGCTAAATAATTTAACCACAATATTTTTTTTCACAACATATATAGCAATAAATGTGGCTAAAATTTATTTATATATTTTATAGGGGTCCATCACTAAGAATTTATACTTATTGCCACAAAATTTATTATGTTCCAGATTGTAGTTATAAAAAGTTTCATTTTACAAGATATATATGTTTAGTAAGTGATTTTATCCACGACAAATAATTTGTATCTATCTTCATATAACTAGCGAGAATTTTTAAAATTTTCTTTAGATAAGTATATTAATTACTAGAATAATTAGCTATAATAATTTATTTATTCAAATTATATTTGAAACTTATAAATAAGATCCTGTAAATTTGAATTGAGCCGAATAATAAATACCTCTAATCAAATGATAATTCTTAAAACACTTGATCATGATGAAGCTTAAGTGAAACATATTAAAATTTTGTTTAAATTCTTTATAATTAGTTAATTGAAGTAAATATAATCATTTATTTTTTTAAAAAATAAATATATTTGAAACTTATAAGTTATAAAATTGAATCGTATCATTGACAACACTAATTACACTAGACCAATAAAGATATTTGTAACACCCCAAGTTTCTAGAATCGAAACGCCACACGGTGCTCATGATCTCGAAGAACCACAAGCTAACCCTCTACTGATATCTGTACTTGAGCACTGCATAATATAATAGAATAAATGCGGAAAACTGGCAAAAACTTGCCATAAGGTTCAAAACATCTAAAATACTCAAAACTGAACACTGAATACTGATACATCTGTCTGAAAAGCCTTTAACTGTCTGAACTGTGGAGTTGATAGGACATTTCCCCAACTAACTCCGTCTACTGAAAATAAACTGAGTCTAATACCATAATAAAATAAGGATTATCCTCGAATGAAGAGGAGTCACTGCTATGTCTACTGCTGCTGACTGAGTTTGGACTGCTAAGAGTGCTCTAGATCTCGTACTTCTAAACCTATGGTATAAGACACCATAGCGCAAGAGAAAAGTATGTGTCAGTACTTTGAATGTACTGGTATAATAGATGAGGTAAGGCTAAATGCAAGGGCTTATGCATGAACATAGTTTAACTGAATAACATGAGAGTACTGAATGAGGACATATGCATGAATGCATAAACCAAAACTGAAATAATCATAACTTTGAATACTGATACTCAGATACTGTTTTACTGACATCTGAACTTACTACTAATACTGAGTACTAAATAACTGAATCTTCTGATATTGATAACTGAGTACTGAAGTTGAGATAAGTCCTCTCTAGCAGAAGATCTCTGAATCTTTTAATAATAGAAATGACGGACTGAGTTTGAGATCAGGCCTATCTAACGAGTGATCTCCGGCTCTATTAGTAATGATACTGATTAACTTTATATGAGACCAGGCCTATCTAGCGGGTGGTCCATGAATCTATGAAACTATCTAAGTTCCTTACTGAGATGGGTGACTGTATCTAATAGTCCTGATTTCTGAGTTCTACTTTGAAGACTGATACTGAAACTGCAACTGTAGGAGTTCTTACTTAACCGACATACCCCGAATCTAATCTAGTGGGGTCCAACCTATAACCCCAGCTGGAAGGGTGTCAATACCGTGCCATGGGTAAAGACCTCTGCTATGGTCAAGCCTCTCTAACGGGTGACCCTGAACATGAAGTCAAGCATAAGGCAATATGATAGTCAAGCATTAATCTAACGGGTGACTCCTGGTCCTGCACTGGCTACGCAGTTCTAGAGTTCAGGAACTATTACTAATGACTCTGTCTCTCTAACGGAGAAGTCGTCATCCGTACACTCGCTCGGTACTAGTTCTTACTCCCAACTGAAAGACACTAAACTGATTCTTGGACTGTACTAGACTGAGCTGAATGTATTACTGATTATCTTACTTGACTGATCTGACTGAGTTTACTTTATTCTGTTATCTGATGAAATACTTCTAAATCTCGTTATCTGACTGGATGATACTAAGTTCTGAATTGATTACTTGAATTCTACTGAGGTCTGAAACTGAATTCTTCAATACTACTAAGATCTGAGCTGAGTACTGAACTGAAGTTGGAATGCTAATGATACTTAGATTACTGAGATTTCTTAGGTTGTGTAATTATCTGAGAGTACTGAATTCTGTAACTGACTGAGTTCTAAGGATCATGGCTTGACTGAGATTATCGTGAAAACTGATACTGGCTCTAGACAGCAGCTAATTTGTCGGGTATAAATACCCTCAGGACTCGATAACATAAAAGTAAAATATAACCATTCATGAATAATCATAACCATGGACTTTCATTCACAATACAATCAATACGATATCTCGTCAATCACTTGAATGTCATACACATGTAAATGTATAGGGAATGTATACTAATATCTCATAGTTGTTCAATAAATACACATGGATAAAAATGCATGCAACTTATCATAATACATTCACTAAGGCATTTCAACAAACTCTTGGCATGCACTAGTTATCACAAAATTGGGGATTTCATGCTTAACATACTAAATAGGCACTATTATCTTTACTTAAGCATTCTATCAAACATATGGGGAGCATGCTTTGGTTATACCACAGATTCTACACTCAATCATCATGAATACATCAATATCATGCAACTTAAAGAGGGTTTATCATGAACATCATACAATTCATCACATACTAGAATCAACTCTTGAAATTGGTAGTCTAAATCATGAATTAAAACCCAACCATACAAAATCATGAACTCTAATACACATAAATCATGAAATCTCATAAATACGTAAACCTCAAAATTTTGAAAAGGATTCTTGAGCTTCTTGGGTGGAAGGAACCCAAAAATCAACATCTAACATACCTTAGAAGACTCTTTCATAAAGGTTCTTGAATAAAATCCTTAGTCTTGTTCTTCATTTCTTGGCTACAGTTCTTGCCCCTTTGAGAGAAAATATAATGTTCTTGAGAGAAAAGTGAGGAAAATAATGGAATAACGGCTTATTGGGTGTTTTATTTCATGTTTAGGGCTGATAGGGGTCATGGGAAAAGTCTAAGATGCCTTTGGAATTAAATAACGGAATCTAAAAATCCTGATTTTTTATGTTGGCGCGACGCGCCATAATCGCGCCAGCTTACTGAAAATTGGACAATTGGGAAACTGCTTGATGGCATGACACGGTGGAAATCGTATTACCACCTTGGTTACGAACTGTTTATACACCGCGACGCAGTGGAATCACGGAGGCTCACTGGATTTTAACGATTGTCATTTTGGTTGACTCCACAACGCTCCAAAGTACCAGGTGGTACACTGTCTCACTAAAATGGCTCTAACTCTTCGCCCGAGTATCGGATTTGGGCAAATTTAGTTTCGAAAATTCAAATAAAATAACAACTTTCATAACACTTGATCAAGGTAAAACTTGAGTGAGACATGATAAATTTTATTTATATTCGTTATAAACAACAAATTGAAAGTAAATATATTATAATTACTTATTTATTTAAATTACGTGTCAAATTTGCTAGTAAGACCTATTAAGATTGAATAAAGCCAAATTATATTCAATCACTTATTATCTTAAACTATATTTCAAATGTACTAGTAAAATTCAATAAGACCAAATCAAATCAAGTGATTAACACATCTAATTATCTTAGATCGATGGTGTTTGATTTCATAATAAAGATTGTCCAATCACTATATAGACAAGATATAATATCTCACTCTCAAATGTAACATGCTTTTAGTTTAGTGTTGATACAACAAATTTTAATTCATGATAAAAAAATAATTATTAGCAATAAAATTTTATCAAAAATCATTTCGCCATAACAAATAGTTATGGAACTTGAAGCAAAAACTTAACAATTGCCATAACTTTTTAGAATTTGAAACAAAAATGACTTATTTAGTTATAATATTTTGGTTGAGGTAATTTATTGTACCTAAAAAATTAGTATCGTTGCAATAATTATATTATGTGAGATACATGTCAAGTTGTACTTATGCGAGAGCATCCTTTTACTGACAAAAAGATAAGAGTTGATTCCACTTTTCAAGTAGTAAATGATTCACATATAGAATTTTCTCTACCACTTTTACTCCTCCTATGTCTTCTTTTTAAAATTATTAAGAAAGTGAACCAATATTTTTGATGAGTAATTAATTTTTTTTTATATTTTTTTAAAAAATTATTGAGGTATGTGAAAATTGTGGAACTATATTGGGCATGTTGTAGGTGAAAACTAAAAGAATTGAAAAATTGAATAACTGAAATCAAAGATAGGTCAAATTTATCGACGATCACCGAACATTGTGTCTATCATACAAAAATATTGATTTCAATTTTTTTAACATAAAAGTCATTTAACTTTAAAAATTGATATACAAAAAATACTTTTCTATTTTGTAACATAAAAGTATCCTATCTTTTAAATTTAGTATAAATCATTTTATTTATTGTTTCAAAGGTGTTTATAAAATTTACTGTTCAAATACATATATTAGTGCGGAAAATAGTAAAATCACATTTTCTTCAATATTACTAATATTAGATTAAAATTATTATAAAGAAATCAAACTAAGGAAATTAAATATAATATTGTTTACCCTCAATAAGTTAGGTGTTAAAAAGTAAAATGTTGGAGATATTTCTAATATCATCCCAAAGGTAATTAATTATTTTGGACCCCTGTCATATTTTCTATATGATATATCAAAATTCAAATGAAATTTACTTTTTAGTTAACTTGATCAAAGTTCAGTGACTTTTAAGTGACAAAAAATTAAGAGAAAATTAATTTTATGTTACAATTTTTAAATTTGAATGACTTCTGGTAAAATAAATTAAAATAATAATAATAATAATTAAACAATAAATTTTAAAATTGGATGAAGTGTACATAATAATTACAAAAATTATATTATAAATTTAAAATTAGATAACTAAACCAAAAACATCTTAATGAGTTATTATTTTATAAACAATAAAGTTAGCATTACAATTTGTTAAAAATGATGAAAACGAACAAGTTAAAAACAAGGAAAACAAAAGTAATTAATTGAGCAGAAAGAGAAGAAGGTGAACTTGGATGATATGATGGAATCCACTTGATAAAATGAAGAGAAAAGACATCTTTTTCCCCCCTGAACTTGTCCTCTAAACTCACTTAGCACTTAAACTTAACTTTCATTTGTTTACCCCCCTTAACATCTTTAAAGTGTATTTATTTGACCCCTAAAGCCAACGTGGAATTTTTTTTGAAAAAGAGACGCATTTTTTTAATAAAAAAATTAATTTCAGTAATATTATATTTAAAATATAATAAAAATTTAACAAAAAATTAAAATTAAAATTAAAATAAAAAATGGACACTTTTTCTCTTCTTATTTCTTCTTCAAATCATCATCAACAACAACACTCAAACCTCCATTTACAACCTCAA
>NC_061119.1:91232719-91264913 GCF_002878395.1 Capsicum annuum
AAAATAGTACATGTATATTTTTTATTTTTAAAATAAAATTACATAAATATATATATATAATATATATTATTTACATATATATATGTATGTATGTATGTATGTATGTATAAAAATAGTACATGTATATTTTTTATTTTTAAAATAAAATTACATAAATATATATATATAATATATATTATTTACATATATATATGTATGTATGTATGTATGTATGTATAAAAATAGTACATGTATATTTTTTATTTTTAAAATAAAATTACATAAAAATATATATATAATATATATTATTTAAATGAAAATAGAGTGGGGATGGGGGCATTTATTATTTAATATATATTTATATATTATTTAATATATATATTATTTTTATATATATATTATTTAATATATATATATATATATAAATAGTAAATATATATTTTTTTCTTTTTAAAACAAAAATACATAAAAATAGTATGTGTATGAGATTTTATTTTAAATCCTAATTTCTTACGTGGCAATGACCTAGCACTGATTTGGCACTGACATGGCGCGTGTGTAACTCACTCTCCGTTGTGAGAGTGGTATTCAGTTTTGAGGGGTGAAAAAAATACACTTTAAAGATGTTAAGGATGGTAAATAAACAGAAGTTAAGTTTAAGTGCTAAAGTGAGTTTGAAGGACAAGTTCAGGGTGGGGAAATGTCTTTTCTCTAAAATGAATTAAATACTTCCTTACATAATTAATGGTAGTTATAACTATGATTCATCCAATATAAAATTTTAACTTTTAAGTTTAGGAAATAACAAAAACTTTAACTCCCTTTAATTAAAATTTTTTAAAACAAATTAGTTTATTTTGAAAGAGAAAGATTATTGTAGCCCTTTTACAACTGTGGCCAAATTTTTATGGTCATTTAGCACTATCCTAAATTTAATGTCTTTGAAAGTGCATTGGGTAATAAATACTCCCTTCATTCCAAAATAAATGAATTGTTGAACTATTTTTCAATGTCCAAAATAAATAAATTGTTCATTCTTCAAGAGACATGTTGAATATTTATTTCAATTTTACCATTTCATTTAATGAGGTTCTTAAATCCTTCATATTTTCTAGGAGAGCAATTTAAGAACAATTAAAAGGGTAATAGTGAAGGAAACTACAATTTATGTCCTAAAAGATTTTTCGGCTATGTCATACCCCAACAATTCAGTTATTTGGAATGAAGGAAGTAGTATTTAATAGCAATGATAAAATAAATTAAAAAAAGTAAATTATCTATTCATATTTCAAATTGGACAGATATTATTGAACTTCTATCTTTGGACAAGTATACTTCATTCAATTCATTTTGATTTATGTATTTTGCTTTCCTTTTTTGAATTGTGACGTCTTCAATTTAAGTGCAAATACTACTATTGATATATGATAACCTCATCCGTATAAAGAGCTCAAAGATATTCTCCCTCCATCTGAATTGATGTAGCCAAAAAAGAAAGATTTTTTAGATTCATGATCAAACAAATCTTAAGATGTTATAAATATATTACCATAAATAGTGAATGTCTACTTTACCATAAATAGTTAATATCTACTTTACCATATATAGTGAATATCTATTTATAGAAAAGTTAGAAACCCCAGGTTAGTTTTTCCCTATAAATAAAGGAGGTTTCCTTCATTGTAATTAAGACCCTAAAGAGAATCTCTCAATAGAAATAAGAATTACTCTCTCTTCTCTCTCTATTCTTCTTCTTATTTACTTTATATTTCATAACACGTTATCAGCACGAGGCTCTGCCAAACAAGGTGAGGTTATAAATCTAAAGGTAATTTCAAGGTTAGTAATTTCTTATGTTATTTGTCTTTTGCTACTAATGATATAATTATTATTGAATTTAAGGAAAAATAATTGTTTTGGAACCACTTATACTTTAAATTTGTTCATGACAAATAATATTGTTAAAAGATATAGTGATGAATTTAAGTCCCATCTCATTAAGAGGGCAAAACATTAGGTTAAAAGTTTCAATGCACCATGATGATAAGATGGGTTCAAGTCTCATCAAGTTATAGCATAAGACGTCTTTATATAGACTAGTTTAGGTGTACATGCCTCGCGCGTGTACCTCACTTTATTGAGTTCAAATGTTACACTAAATAGGATATTTCTTAAATAATAAAGATGAATACAATAATTAAATTCAACATCTTTTGGAGAATTTATTCAATTAAACCTAATCTTTACAAAAAAAATTTTCAAAGTCGATCGACAATCATCTACCACCTGTAAACTGCAACAAAATAATACGATGATAGAGATATCAAAATAATACAATTAAATCTAACTTTTACACAAAAAATTTCTCAAAGCCATCCGACTCCCATTTACTACCTGTAAACTATAACAAAATAATACAACAATAGAGATATCAAAATAATACAACTAAACTTTACCTTTACACCAAAAAAAAAAATTATCAAAACAAAGATATAAAAATAATACAATCAAACCTAACATTTACCTACAAAAATTCCTCAAAGCCGACTGACATTCATCTACCACCTGTAAATTCATCTACGACCTGTAAACTATAACAAAATAATACAATAGTGATCGCAAAGCTTCAGTATTAATGAAAATAATTCTTGTCTGAGCAAAAATTTTGACACTGAAGAATGACTTGAATGAAAACAAAAAAGATATATATATATATATATATATATATATACACACATGTTGAATTCTATTATGTTGACAAATATAGTGAAGAAGTTGAGGGTTAGAAAATTAAGCATCTATCAATCTAGACATGCAATCGAAGCAAGTTAGATGAACATCAATCATATTTTCCCAATAAGTAAATCAGTTTCTGCTTTAGTTTAACATGCATCTCAATATTTATAGAAGTATTTCCTTAATAGAGTCCTATTTTAGGAGTATTTTTATATTCTATTTTAGTAGTATTTTTCTAATTGATCAGTACAAAGAAAAATATTAATTAATTCTCCTTCCATATATTTTAGGAGTCATTCTAAAGAAAAGTGAATTTTAATATCTTCGAGGACCATAAATCTTAGTTGGCTATTGCAAAAACTAAATAAACAAACAAAAGAGATAATATTTATGGAAAACAGGTAGGAAACGTAAATAAAAATTTATTCTATTTATTAAGTTTTCCTTTTCTTAAATATTATAATTTTAAATAATTAAGTTCTCCTTCTTCTCTTTTTTAGGTGCACGAACATCTATTTCTTCCTTCTTGTTTTTTTTTTTTAACTTGCACTATAATTTTACTATAATATTCTACGTATTCTTCTTTTATTAAATTTAAAGTTCTAAATAATAGAATTTTTTAGTTTATTAGGATTCTTCCCATATATTTTAAGAGTGCTTAATTTCAATTAGTTTATTTTGAAAATTCTTAATTTAATTGAATAATAAATTACATAAAATAGTAAAAAAATTATTTATTACTGATTCTTTTAATAAAGGACAAAACAATTACACATTTAATTGGTTATAAACCTATCCCAATTTTGACTTCTATTATAGGAAATTAGTGCACAAAGCCATAAACGTATATTTCTTTTTTTTTTTTCCTTCTTCTCTTACCATATATTTTAATACTCTTAATTGTTAATTTTAAAAATAATTTTTTCTATATATTTTGATGTTATCATATACTTTAGGACTCCTTAATTATTAATTTTTATAATAATTCTTACCATAAATTTTGTTGTTACAATATATTTTAGGACTTCTTAATTTTTAAAACTTACCATATATTTTAGGACTCTTACTATAAAATCTTGTATATATAATTAAATAATAATTTTAAAAAATAGTAAAATGATAGATTTGTCTAAAACAGATACTTTTAAGGAAGGGCAAAAAATTTAGTCCACTTTACTAAGGGTCTTCAAACTTTTAATATATTATAGATTATAGAAAAGATATTGATTTTAAATCTCAATACACCATATGGATGATATTATGATGGCTAAGGCAAAATAATGGGTATTTGGTGAAAAGTCATGAAATATATCCTATTGATATGCTCTGTTCCATGAAGTGAATATGGTAGCAATATATGACGAATCTGAAAGTTGACAACTTGCTCCATTCTTGAAAGAAATGTGATAGCAGTGCATAATATATCTGAAAGAAGACAAGTGACTGAATGAACGAATATAAGCGTGAAGGAAAAATATGATAATAATCATAAAAAATGATAATATTTTCACATGCTTATTATGACTATAAGATATGTTAGAGAAAAATTCTCTACATTATATGTATGCCTCGATTTGTTCCTAAAGTAGCAACGTCATGAAAGAGGTTATTAGCCATCAAAATTTGATAGACTTAGGGCCCAATTATTTTCCATTCTCGGGAATGAGAATTTCGATTATTTCAATACAAACGTGCACTTGATTGTTATGGTATCATAACTCACCTCCGAATGAGGCAGAATAACTTAAATGAGTTATTATGAAATATACTTCTCAAGTAGTAAATTTGAAAATTTATTCATATAATAGTAAATCTGAAATTTACTAAAGTAAAAAGGCACATGTCATGGTAAACTTGAAGTTTACTAGTATTAAAATTCATACGTTGACATGAACGATTGTGACATTCCAAAGATGTGTATATTGAGTATTAGATATGTATTAAAGAATTAGAAAATTCTTCAAGAATTATTCATGTTGTTTGTTCTCATGATAAGTTGGTTGGACCAACTAATGTTGGGATTGGATCACTTAAAATCTAAAAATTATAAAAGGTAAATATGGGATCATTCACCTATCATGAGATATATTGAAAAGATGCATCAATAAGATGATCACATGTATATTTATTGTCAACCTGCAGTTTGACATTGATAAAGTTGATTACTCAATAAAATTGAGATAAGAGCATAACTTTCAGATTGTATAATCAAAGATAATTCATCTTGATAATGTCAGTTTGGCGTTGAATATCTTCGATAGCTGAATCATTGCTAATGAGAGTAAAGCTTCATGTGTTGGTCTAAAGTATGATATATTGCATTCTGTTTTGTGAAAATATGACTTTTAGAGTCGCCACATAATTTATTTAGGAAAATTAAGAAAACCTTTATAAATTACTTGAATGATTTCAAAATAGAAAAATCATTTAAGTTTAGATATTTTAGGTAAGCGGTTCTCATTAACATTTTAGGAAGGTTTTTAAGGCACCTAAAATTTTTGCTAACTTGCGATTATCCGGACTGTTTGAAAATGATTCTTTTGACTAACTTCTAAAGAAAAATTGATTGTTGAAAAGACATTGCTTAAGGATTATTTTTTCTGAGTTTTATGCAAAAATTAGTTTTTTAACAACTTTGTAGGGAATCTGACTAGTTCTAAGCAAATTAAAGTCAAATAGTAAATAAACATAGAAAAAAGGGGATGGGAGAAGAAATAAGCGATTTAGGCTCTTAAGCTCAAATCTATTAGCCCTATCCTAAGCTAATTGGGCTTTTGGCCCATCTTTACCTCTCTTAATCTAGATATTGGGCGTTGGCCCATAACCAGTCCTAAATTATCTTTTGACATTTTGGCCCATAATCGACTTTACCTGTATTAATTTACAACTTTGGCTTTAAACACCAAATAAATAGATAAATAACTAAATGCATAATGATAAATAAAGCAATAAAAAAGAAATGAGACTTTTCATGTCTCTTAGCTACTGAAAAAAAAAACTTTAACTCTATTTTCTTCCATTGGCAACAACTTCTTTCTCTAAAAATCAGACTAGTTTGATAGGCTGGAAAGGATGACTCGAAAGGGAACTAGGCCATATTGTCTCACCATCGAAATGCATATGAGGAGAGTCCATTTGGACTCAACATTTTATATGTAAAACAAAGAAGAAAAAGGGAAGATTAGAATCAATTTGAACATAGTAACAAATTTTCAAAGACTTTCACATTTTAACTTGAATAAACAAAAAAGTAATACTTTAGGACATAGAGACAACTTCAAAATAAAGACAAAGAGAAAGCAACACACCAAGACCGAAACGAACGTTTTAGCACATATTCTTATTTAACAATATAAGAATGAATCTTGAGCGAACTTCGTAAAATTGTATAATTTTTATGATTTAGCTCAACATAAATGCATAAATTAAACCTTCAACTAAAATTTAAATTCTAAAGCGAGTTTAGATAGTGCTTTAGAAGAGACAAATTAACTGACCAAGATTGTTCCACCTCCTTCCTCTCTTTTGCAAGTTCAAAGTAACTTTGCATAAAGTCATAAATGGATCCTCGGGTCAAAACTTTTGGCTTATAAACCAACTCCATCTTTTTCATTGACATTACGGGTCAAGGTGCGCTTAGGAGAGGTCTAATTATGCATCAAAAGGAAAACTTGAACTAAAGTAATTTTTCAAAGAACTAAAATGAACCCGAACAAAATCAAAACCACAACAATTAACCCACAAACAAAGGGACCTTCGGGTTGAAATTTTGACTTGTAATCCGACTTCATTTTTTCCATTGACATTAAAGGTCAAGGAAACATTTAGGAGTGGTTTGACCATGCAATAAAGATGCAAACTTGAACAGCTAAAGCCATTTTCAAGAACTAAAAATGAACCCGAACAAAATCGAAACCACAACGATTAATCCACGAACAAAAGGATCTTCGGGTAGGAATTTTGATTTATAGATCAACTTTATTTTCTCCATTGACATTAAGGGTCAAGGAACAACAGTTCGACTACGCATCGAAAGGGAAAAACTTAAATTAAAGCAATTTTTCAAAGAAAATAAAAATGAACCCAAATAAAATCAAAACCACAACGATTAATCCACAAACAAAAGGATCTCCGGGTAGAAATTTTGGTTTATAAACTGACTTCATTTTTTTTCATTGATATTAAAGGTCAAGGACATTTAGAAGCGGTTTGACTACACACCAAATGGGAAAAACTTGTAGTAAAGCAATTTTCAAAGAAACTAAAAATGAACCCGAATAAAATCAAAACCACAATGATTAATCCACACGCAAAAGGATCTTCGGGTAGAAATTTTAGCTTATAGACCAACTTTATTTTTTTCATTGACATTAAGGGTCAAGGAACATTTAGAAGCAGTTTGACTATGCATCAAAAGGGGAAAACTTGAATTAAAGCAATTTTTCAAAGAAACTAAAAATGAACCCGAATATAATCGAAACAACAACGATTAATCCATAAACAAAAGGATCTTCGGGTAGAAATTTTGATTTACAAATCGACTTCATTTTTTTCATTGACATTAAAGGACAAGGAACATTTAGAAGCGACTACACACCAAAAGGGAAAAAACTTGAACTAAAGCAATTTTTCAAAGAAACTAAAAATGAACCCGAATAAAATTGAAACCACAACAATTAATCTACAAACAAAAGGATCTTCGGGTAGAAATTTTGGTTTATAAACTGACTTCATTTTTTCCATTGACATTAAAGGTCAAGGAACATTTAGAAGTGGTTCGACTATGCATCAAAGGGAAAAACTTGAATTAAAGTAATTTTTCAAAGAAACTAAAAATGAACCCGAATACAGTCGAAACCACAATGATTAATCCACAAACAAAAGGATCTTTGGGTAGAAATTTTGGTTTATAAATCGACTTTATTTTTTTCATTGATATTAAAGGTCAAGGAAACATTTAGAAGTGGTTCGACTATGCAATAAAGATGCAAACTTGAACAACTAAGGTCATTTTTCAAGAACTAAAAATGAATCCGAACAAGATCGAAACCACAACGATTAGGCTACAAACAACATAATAGAACTAAAAAAAAAACTTTTGCACTAGATTGACAAAACTAAGTGAAATTACAACCTACAAGCATAACAAAATACCATTTGACTTATATGATAACAATAGCCCTAAACATAACAACATGAAGCTAAAATAGTGAATAAGAATCAACAACAACAATATAAAGCAACTTTAACTTAAAATAACGACATAAAGATCATAATCATCACAAATAAGTCCTATGACCATCAAAGCCTCAACAACAAACAATCTCAGCCTCATTCATAATTGCAACTTAAATAAAATTACTATGAAGAAAGAGATGAAGAAGAAATTGATAATAAAAAATAAAAATAAAAGGGAGAGTCGTGTTCACCTTTTTCAAGGTAGCAAAACGAGACTATGAGGTTCATCGAAATCAACCACCACCGAAAAAAATTGCCGTCAATTTGAAAATTTTTGAGAAGCCGATCAATTTTTATGAAATAAAATTTTTACTAAAAAAATATAACTATTTTGCTCAAAAGGGTTTTTTCACCTCTCAAGCCTTGGTCTTTCTACCAAAATAGTATAGTATTTATAGGAAAGGATGAGGATTCCATTATTTTCATCCACCAATGTGGGAGAAAGAATTTAGGGGTGTTTTTGAAATTTTAAAATTGAAGATAAGGTGAGGTGGAAGATAAAGTAGGGGAAAATTGTACAATGTAGTATAATTTTTGAATTTCAAAATTGAAAAAGGGACAAGGTTGAGGGGGGAATTGTATAATGTAGTATAATTTTTGAATTTTAAAAATTGGAAAAAGGACAAAGTTGAGGGGGAATTGTATAATCTAGTACAAATTTGAAATTATTTTTGGTGGGAATTGGGTAGAAGTTATGAGAGTTTTTGGAAATTTTAGGGTTATTTAAAATATAACCCCAATTGAGATTTAAAATTTAGCCAAATTTATTTAATTTTGACCAAATTAAAAATCAATTGGCGGATTGCATTGCAATTATGGTCAATTTATTTCAATTATGGCCAAATTTAATAGATTGACTAAATTAAATTGAAATTCGATACAAATTAATACTTTGTTTAATCCCGAGCTTCTTGATGAGATGAAACCAAATAAATATTCGTCCAAGTAAATTATTTTTGGGAACAAAATATATTCAAATCAAGGTCTTACCCATTTGAATTAATTTTTCAAGATAAGACTTGATTAAAATTTGATATTTCCTAAAATAGATTGTTTTAGGAAATCTGTTTTAGGCTTAATTTTTCAAAATCTATTGTTTCTGGATGCAAATTTATCATATCATCAATCATAATATATTAAGTGTTTGTCTAGTGTGGAAATTAAAGAATGAATTTGTAAAGGATAAAGTGGATTCATAAATACTATATAAAAGAAGCCAGTAATGCTTCTTCAATATTTGAAAATGCGTAGAATCTCCTTGACTCGTGAACAACAACTAATTTTCGTGACGAAAAAAGTGATTAAATAATTTTGTAGAGAAATAAAAAGGAAAAAGATAAAAAAAAGACAAATGCAAATCATAGTCATAGCCTAAGAAATGTGTTACCTCGTCACTTATATGTCTCATTTTATTATATTTATATATCGCTACAAACACTTGTCATACCTTCAAAAATAAAATAACTTAAATTCAACCACATATCAATCGAGTGAAAGTTAATACGAATACCATAATTATCACAAATAAAACCCCCAAAAAATGACAATCCAAGTGCTTTACTATTTGAGTTTTAAACCATTCAATTAGGAGAAGCCTTAAACAAAAATCAACACCATAACATATCCAATTAAAACTAATCGAATAGAAAATAAAGACAAAGGAAAATGGTAATAATTAATATTGTAATTTTAAGCATTTCTAATTTTAAAAAAAGGGCCATAGATACATATCTAAAACACAAAGATCAATAGCATAACATATCTAACTAAAATTAATGAAATAAGAAATAAAAATAAAAAAGAACAGGAACAATTGCTATGGTAAAGAAAGAATCAAGAAAGAAATTGAAGTAACAACGAAAAAGATTTGAGATACATATCTAAAACATACAATTTACCTAAATGAAGAAAGAAGAAAAGAGAAAGAAAAATTAAAACTTGGAAGAGAACATAAGATGAATGAGAGTCTTCATGAAACTAAATATAAATTTATATAGGCAAAGTAATAGGAGAAAATTGAAGGAAAGGTGTCTTTTAAGTCTTGAATGAAGGATTGGTGACATTGACCAACTTAAAGGGTCAAACATAATTAGAAAACTTGATTAAGCTAATTGTGGGCTTGATTAATATTTTTAAAACTTTCTAATCTTTTAAATAATATAAATCAACCTGCACCCCTCTCCCCAAAATCAACCGTCTCTCTCCTCTCTCCTAACTAATAGTTCTGGAAAGTTTCTCCCTTCAAGATCTGGTGACAAATAGTTGGGCAAGTTTCTTTTTGACTTTCAACCATCAATCTACATGAAGAAACAGAGGAACTTGAGCCAACTTCTCCGGCAACAACAACTTCGACTTCTTCGTCGTCCCATTTCTTCTTTCACAGGTAAAAAATTATGACTTGAGCCAACTTATCTATTGGTTAATAATTTCAATATTTCTTGCTTAAATTTGAAATTTGGACTAAATAAAACCCTAATTTATAGCATTTCTTCTCTACTCTTTTCGGTGTGAAATATAATTTTTTGTTATTATTGTAGTTCTTGCTGTCGAACTGTTAATTTAATTTATTGGTGATTTTTGGTCACCGTCGATGTTCTTAGTATGCATGTGTTGTGTTGTGTTGGTGTTGCTGGATTGATTTGTTGTTTTTCTTGGTAAAAATGGTGACACAATAGATTAACTATCTAATGCAATAGATTAACCATCCGACGCAACAGATTAGCCATCTAACGTAATAGATTAGCCATTTGATACAACAGATTAACCATCTGATGCAACATATTAACCATTTAATGCAATATATTAACCATCTGATCCAACAGATGAAACATCTGATGCAACAGATTAAACATCTAATGCAACAGATGAACACAACAGATCATTCATCTATTGCAACAAAAGACTCTTCAGTTAGGAAGAAATCTAAACAATATTGATCCAACAGATAACTCATTTGACAACAGATGAGTGATCTATTTCAACAGATGTGTGGCCTATTTTTATTATTTCCAACGGATTACTCATCTACTACAACTGGTTTCTTATATGATGCAACAGATATCCTACCTGGTGCAACAGATAAGTGATCTATTTTTATTATCTCCAATGGATTACCCATTCGCTGCAATAGGTTGGTTATATGCTGTAACAGATAACCTACATGGTGCAAAAAATAAGTGTTTATTTTTTATTATTTCTAACAAATTACTCATTCGATGCAACAGGTTGCTTATATGCTGCAAAAGATATCCTACCTGATGCAATAGATAAATGATCTATTTTTATTATCTACAACGAACGAATTACTTATCCACTGCAATAGGTTGGTTATATGCTACAACAACTAACCTACCTAGTGCAATAGATGAGTGATATATTTTTATTATTTCCAATGAATCGCTCATCCACTGCAACAAGTTGGTTATATGCAGCAACACATATCCTACTTGGTGCAATAGATGAGTGATTCATTGGAAATAATAAAAATAGATCACTCATCTGTTGCACCAGGTAGGATATCTGTTGCTACCTGGTACAACAGATGCATGATCTATTATAATTATTTCCAATGGATTACTCATCTGCTGCAATAGGTTGGTTATATGCTTCAATAGATAACATTCCTGGTGCAACAGATGAGTGATCCATTTTTATTGTTTCCAATGGATTACTCATCCGTTGCAACAGGTTGGTTATGGGTTGCAATAGATAACCTTCCCAATACAATATATGAGCGATCTATTATTATTGCTTCCAACGGTTTACTCATCCATTGCAACAGGTCAGTTATATATTGCAACAGATAACATGCCTGGTGCAACAGATGTGTGGTCTGTTGGAACTGTTATTTTACTATTTGCATATTAGATTTACTATTATCCTTTTTAATGATGCATTAATCTATTATAATCTATTTTATATTCCTATTAATTTAAGATAATATGGCTCCCAAAAGAAAAGAAACCAAATCAAGTCCAAGTAAAGGAAAAAGTGAAGCAGCTAGGCTACATCCACAACTCTATGAGCTTGCTTTACAAGCATTATCTCAATCAGGAGCAGAAAATAATTAACATGGGGAGGAGGAATATTTCAAAACAGATAATCCAAATTCTAATAGACCTTCCACCGAAGAGTTGTTCAAACACTTTAGCATTGATCGTTATCCTATGAGAATGCAGTACAATGGTATCACAGATTTAATGGTTGATTTCGTGGTTAAGTCAGCCATGGGAAAATCTTTTGACGCCTTCAGAAAAATACTTTGAGAATAAAAATTGCATTCTTATTTCAGGGAAAGCTGCTTTGGGCAATATCATGATTTGTCGGAGGATAACAATGCTCGTTTCCAAATAAAAATGGTATATGATCTTCTCAAACTTAGGTTTATGTATGAAAAAAAAGATAAGATGGATAAGGTGTGGATAAATTACTGTGGCATGCCTGTTTAGTTTGGTTGGAAGAAGTTTGCCACAGTTACTGGACTAAAATATTATCCTCCTCCTACTTCTCAAGTTATACCTACTCTAACCAAAAAAAAGCACCCCACGCACCTAAAAAAGGCAAAGACAAGTCGAGTGATCGTAATGACCTGGTGTCCATTGTTAGTCTAAGCTTCAAAAACAAAAGTTTGATAGAAGTGTTGAAAGGTAAAAGACTTTCAAAGAAGCACAAGCAATCATTGTGCTTGGCTTGGATTGTACATAATATTCTTTGGGCGAGAGATGTTACAACAACATAAGCCTCAGTTTAATAAATATCTATGAGGATTTTGAGGTATTTAACAGCTATCCTTGGGGTTATGAAAGCTTCAAAATGACTGTCAAATATTTGGTGACTCCGTTAACGCCAAAGGCAGTCAACTTATATGGATTTCCATGGACTTTCATGGTAAATATTTCTTTTATTATGATATGATTCATTTTTTATTCAATATTTCTTTTGATTTATTGTCATTATGTTATAGGCTTGGGCATTTGAAGCCATTCCTTATTTGAGACAACAAGTGAACTACTAGGAAGAAGTTTCCTGTCCAAGAATCGTGAGATGGTTATCAACCAAAACTGATAAAATACAAAATTCCTTGATCTTTTCAATTCCCTGAAGGAAGCAGTAAGTTTAATTCTAATCAAGTTTTTGTTTTAATCAATGATTATTTTAAATGATTTCATCATCATTCTAATATATGTACTAATTTATTTTAGATTATCCATCCGTGGCTTGTTCCGACCAATCGAGAGTTGAAGATGCCATTTTTTCTTACTTTACAGTCTGTGCAAACTTTATTGAACCCTAAGGTCGTTAATAGAATAAAAATAAAATTGTTTGGAGCAACAATCATCACAAGAAAAATAATTTTAGAGGGTGGAATTGTTGTTGTTGATGATGGTAGTGGTAGTGGTAGTGGTAGTGGTGCTACTGTTGGGGCTAATGATGCTCCCCTTACAATTTTTGAAATAACAAGCCCTTATGATTATGATCATACTATTTATACAGATTTTGCCACTTCTAGCGAATGTTCTGCATGCAAATGTCAAGACTGTAAGGCGAAATATAATGGACTAATTAATGTTATTAATGCACTACCTACTTCTGTAAAGGAAATGACATCTAAGAGGGGTGTCATTCCATCAAAGAGTATTTCATATCCATACACTCCACTAAAGATCAAGGTAACAAAGAGAAGAAGGAAAGATATTTCTAGGGCATCATCAAGCATTGAAAAAAGCAAAATTACAATGTCTCTGTCTTTGTCTTGCACCTTTGTTCAATGTAAAAGGGCCACAGGAGAGCAACATGAGCTAAAGAAGGTGAGTGTATATCATCTATTCCAACAAACAAACAGGCACATATCTGTTTCAATAGATAATACATCTGCTGAAAATTATCAAACAGATATATACATCTGTTGATAATCTGTTGAAATATATGTTCGTCTGTTTCAGCATATCAAATAGGTTTTTGTACTATTTTAATTTATACCAATAGATGATCCTTATGTTGCAATAGATGGGTCATCTGTTCGAAATTATCCTACCGCTCTATTTTACCTGTCCAAATTTATCCCAACAGATAATCCATCTGTTGCAACATAAGATTCATCTATTGTAACAGATAGACAATCTGTTGTATATCTGTAATTAGCGTTGATAATTTTGGCTTTTCAGGTGGATTTCACAGTAGAAGCTACTACTGAAGAGCATAATATCACAGTTGATAATCCATCAACTATTTTCAAAGAAGAAGAAAAAGTGGAGCCTGTCAGTTTGGGAGAACGGAAGAATTACCCATTTGAAGGGTTTAACATCTCAGATGAGGCTCCAAAAAACTAACAAAGTTGATCAACGACTATTTAGAATAGATTACCGATGGGCTGTTAATGCATTATGCCAGCAGGTACATAAATCAATTTTAAAGATATTGATTAATACAATTCTTGTTGTAAAAACATGACATTAACACATATAAATCATTATGTAGAAAATAAAACGACGAACACTGTAAAATGAATGAATCAAGTCTTGGTTTTGATATGTTCGACTTTGTTGTTGCACATCCCGAAATGAAGAATTGATTCTATTTGGTGTCACAGCCCCAAACTTGCTAGAATGATGAGGTTTAAATGTCATACATATTACTATTAATTAATACTCTATTTAATTGCATATGTGTATTAATTTTTTCATCACATTATCTAAAATATTTGATAATATGTGCAGCACATCGATGTCATTTTTAACTACCTCCGAAAGAATGACAACTTGCAAACATAAAAACAATACAGATACATGACAGGCAATTATTTATTTAAATTTTACATCAGTAATGCCTACAATAGGTATTGTCAACAACAACCGGAAGTTTCCTGAAATGAGAAATGCTTAATCAACATCATCAAAGGTTTTAGCATTCCAGCTGGCTTACCTTGGAATTTGGTCGATGAAGTATACATCTCAATCAGTTGTCATGATGAATTCTATTGGGTGTTGGCTGTCATTATTCTAAAAGAGAGGCGCATCCGAGTTTATGACTCAATGTCACGAAGGAGACGTTCTGGGTTGTCGTCTGATATATAAAAGATGGCCAAAATATTGCCTACTTACTTTGATATGAGTGGTTTTTTGGACCAAAATGTTCATACTAATGGGTTGACGATTGAAGCATAATGGGATAAAATAGGTAATCTATTTGATGTACAATATGTTGAAGGAATTGCTCAACAAACCATTGGTAGCCTGTAAGTATAAGTATCATGATTTAGTTTTATTTCATAAATTACATAATGCTTACATGAACTGTAAGATATGGATTATCTATTCTTTAAAATGCAGGGATTACGGTCTTTTTGTTGCAGCATACGTCGAGTATTTGAGCGATGGATTACAAGTACCAAATGATGGACTTTATGCCGGATTACTAAGCCAAAGATATGTTGCTCTTCTATGGAAATACGGAAAAGCAAAAGCTCAGAAATCGTGCGCAAGTGACATCAAAGATCCAGGATGACCAAAGCCGAATTTCGTAGCACCGGATGAAGAACAACTTGTCCATATTGAGTAGATCTTAATAGTTTTAGTCTGTCAATGTAATAACCTATCCTCCTTGGTTAACTTGTTAATTTATTTGTAGAGTAGATCATTTGTACCCATAATAATTATTTTACATTTCACTTATTTGTTGAGTTATTCCATGTAATTTCCGAAGGCTTTGATTTATTTTATGTTGTCTATGAATATAATTTAATCCTTAGTTTTAAACTTGTTAATTGAAATTGAATACTAGATTTAAATATCATAATAGATAATATATCTGCTGCAACAGAGGACATATCTTATCAAATAGATTTAGAAATATATTGCAACATGTAAATCATCTGCTGGAAATTATATAACAAGTCTTCCTACTTTTTTGATTTGTTCCAATAGATTATCCATCAGTTGCAACAAATAGATTATATGTTGCAACAGATTGTATATCTGTTGTGATAGACAAACAGAAACATCTGTATAATGCAACAGATGACCAACCTATTGCAACAGATAATCAATCTTCCACAATAGGTATGATATCTGTTACAATAGATAGAAAATCTATTGCATTATAAAATTCAACTTTCATTAAACATAAAAAAATTGCCACTACAATGTAAAGTGAACAAAGTGGCTTAAAATAAAAAATTATTATCGTGTTCGTTTTTTTTCTTTGTACATATTTCTTATTTATACACGAGCTCCAAGCATTTAGTTAGTACCCCATAAGACCAGACCTCTTGCATCTTTTCTATAACGGTGTCGCTCAGACCGACCATTTTTGTGCCGATCAGTAAATACTCGATGTATGCAAGCGAGTACGACCCGCATGTGGCACCGGTTTTATTTTTTTGAAGGTGGATGTTCTTATTTCAACCTTCTAAATCCTATGATTCCTTTTTTAAGACTTCCTCTGGAAAATGATTCATCAATTTACTCTGCGTCAACAACTTGGGGAACAACTTCAAGAGTGGCTGCATGTGGGTTAAAAACTTGGCCTTCTTGAAGACAGGTAAGGTACAGTTATAAACCTTAATCTTTCCCTCGTCGAGTAGTATCACAATAGTGAGAAAATGATTGACTTCCACATTTATGACTGCAAGGATTCTTTTTGCCTTGATCCAGCTCTTGCCGTGTGGATATGGCCTCTTTTCTCTAACATAGTTAATCATGTCTTTATCCCATTTAAACGTAGAAACTAATGGATCAATTCCTCGGCCACCAGGACTAGTTTGATTACGGAGAGTATCGTACCTACTTTTGAAATTAATGTAGAAGTTGACATCCATTATTCTATCGGCAGCATCATAAGCATTCGGGTATGCTAATTTTCTGCCCCTCATGAGGTAAAGAATTTTATCAACATACTGTGGTATAAGAAGAAATTTTTGAAATAGGTTAGTAATTGTAAAGAAAAAAAAATAGTGGAAAGATTCTGGTACAGAGGGTTCTCTAAATCAGTTCACAGATTACCCAGCTAACGCAACTTATGCAACAGATGTGTATTATGTTGCAATAGAATACCCAATTGTTGTAATAGATTACACATCTATTGTGTAGCTTCTTCTTCATGGATTAGATAGGAAAGCTAGGTTAGAAAAAGTAAACTTACATTGTCCGCGTACCGCTCACACATATTTGTCATACTCGTGAAGTCTTGGCATCAAATAAATACATGGTGTATTCTTGTGGAACCTTCGTCTTGTCAGTCATGATTTTTTGCAGTTCCTTCTTCTCTTTGTAGACAAGTTTCGAGTATATGTCCACTTTCTTCAGCGGCTCCTGAACTTCAATAACTCTTAGAACGGGAGGAGTTATAATTTTTTTAGATTTTTTATTAGAGAGTACTTGGCTAATTGCTCTTTTCTTCCTCCTAACCACTATTGTAGGAATGTATGGCTCCCCTACCTTCTTGGATGGTATGAAACCCCTCTTGGATTTCAACTCTTCAGCAACTTCAGCAATAGCCTCTAATTTTTCAAGGATTTTATCCTCTCTGTCCTTGCACACTTTGTATTTGCAATAAGAACATGAGGGTGAAGAGGGGTGAGAGGGACCTGTGTAAGGGATGTTTCCAATCGTATTTGTTTTTCCTTGAGCACCAAAATGCTCATAATCATGACTGGCAGTAGTAGCAGCATTAGGATGGCTGCCACCATCATCAACAACTCCACCAGCAACACCCCCGAAGAAGCACGTGGATCTGTTGCGATAGGTTGGTCATGAAGAGCTTCAATATTAGGCTGACCTTGCCTAACTGCTCTTCTTATGGTTGTTGCTCCATCCAGTTCCTTATTTATTAACTCTACCATTGGATCTGCTGTTGTATCAACAAGACCTAGAGTAATAAAAAAAGTCATCACCAACTCCTTCTCAGTAGGCACGATCCAAGGATGCACAACCTAAAAAAAAGATAGACAGCATTTAAATCATATCATATAGTAATAATTTGCAGTTATTTAGGTTACATGTTAACATAACCAACTTATGCAATAGATGATCTATCTGTTGCAATAGCTGATCAGTATGTCACAGATTGACAATATATTGCATCAGATTACCTATCTGTTGCATAATTTATAGTCAATGGGTAATCTGTTGAGTCGGGTTCAGGGAACCAGCACAATAGATAGTTAATCTGTTGCAAAATATGGATCGCCTATCATAACAAATTACTAATCTGTTGCACCAGTTGCAGTTGACAGGTAATCTATTACAACAGATGACCCATCTGTTGCAACAGATGGCACATCCATTTCAATATCTTTCTTTGAGGCAAATTATTTTAATTGAAAGAAGATGTAATACATCATTCGTAGGGTTGAAGAGATCAGTATCCTTAATTTTTGGGTTGTTCTTTGCAGCCCACCACCTAAGGATCTTTGGATGAGAAACATTATCTGGGTAATCCATCACCTGCTTACGGAGGGGAGGAATAAATTCAAATACCCAAGCCTAAAAAATATAAATAGGAAGCAAGCAAAAAAAAGTCATAATAACTATATTCAATATAAATTCATGGATGAGTAAAAATAGTGATCAATTTTACTATGAAAGTCCAAGGAAAGCCGTATAATATGATCGTCCCTGTGGATGGCTTTGTCAATAAATATGGAACAGTCAAGTAGTAGCCGTCTTATCCCCAGGGATAATCGTTGAATTTCTCAAAATCATCAGCAAACGCCAACAAATCATCTTCTATGACATTCCTGATGTCTCTTACCAATAAAATAGAATGGATAAACCAAACTAAGCGCAATTTCTCCCTGTAGTGCTTTGGTATGTTTTTATCCTCGAGATCTGCCATTAAATCCCCCACTTTGTAGTTACGTCATCCAACAATGCCCAGCAACCCTTTTTTCCCATGTGCTTATTGGACCATTTGTGGGGTGTTTCCTTGATGAGAGATTCTTCTGGACGGTCGTATCTCAAGCCTGTCATTATGGTAAACTCTTTCAATCTAAAACAAACCGGTATGCCACAGTAGTTGTACAGATTTTATCCATTTTTTTCCATCATTCGAATCTTTATCATCCCCCGCATACTTGATCCTGTGCTTGAGAAGACCATATACTATGCTTATTTGGAAACAGAGAGTGCGGTCCTCAGGCAGCTTAAGAAAGTATGCAAAGCATCTCCTCTTAAAAAGTCTGTCTATGATTTCATCTTCGTAATACTCCTAAATTTATCAAAATATTTCCCCAACTGACATCTAAGTACAAGATCACCAGTTACTTTTTTAGGGCGATCCATCGGCATCGCAACTCGAAATCTGTCGATACTAATGGTTTTGATAGGATCATGTTGGGATTTCGATATTAGTTCATGCACCATTATTGAGAAGGAGTTATCACTTTCCTCATCTTCATTTTACCTTGACTGAGATTGTTCAGGAAGTTCCTCCGAATCTATCTGTACTCTAGCCTTTTTTGTTAGGTGGTCAGAAGTTGATCCACTTTTAATTTTTTTTCTTTTGGAAGACATCTTTTAACTACAAATAATAGAAAAAACAAAAAATACATTACATTTGATGTCTGCATAATTTTTTAAAAAAGGTAAGACAAATTTCAATAAATTATTCTACGCCACATTACAAAAAAAATACTCCAACGGATAACCCATCAGTTGGAATAGATGGGGAATCTGTTTGGAAACCTATTTAATCTCCCAACAGATCTTCCACCTGTTGCAATAGATAGACCACCAAGACCACCACCACCACCACAATCAATGCCACCAATACCACCACCACCATAACCAATGCCAACACCAAGACCACCGGCACCACCACCAAAATCACAAATACCTACACCACCAAAAACAGCAACCAACACCACCACAAACACCATCCAACAATACCACGATAGTCAACAAAACACTAGGATAAAAACTAGGGTTTCCTTGGATGCTTCCTGCTTTTTTAGCATCAAAACTCAAAATTGTTAACTCATTCTCAAAGATAATACAACTAAAAATATTCTTTTTCATCATTAACTAAAAAGCCCTAATTTTTAGAATAAAAAAAAAAATGTAGAACTCTTCTCAAACTTCGTTACCTGTGAAGACAGAGAAAATAATGGATATAAGCAAGAATGAAGTTTAAAATAACAACTGTGTAGTCGTAAATGGGAAGAAAATTAATCTATTTTGAAGGGTTGAGCAATATATTGAGTAGTTATTGTCTGTATTTTTGAGAGATAGAGAGAAAGAGAAGAGAGAGAACTTCATATTTGAAATGAGGAAAAGTTTTTCACGCAAATATATGATTTGTATAGATTGATTTGTAATTTTAGAAAAGAATGCCAAGTTTTGAAATTGTTAATTTAGTCTGAATTGATCTTAATTAATTTTTAAAATTTTAAAAGATATAGTTTTTAAAATATTAAGTTAATGAGAATCTTTTTAACTCAGAGTGATTAATCGATAACTTGGGTCGGCATGAACACAATACCAACACCATGCAATCTTAATGACTAAACTAAAGTTGTATTTGACCCGGTGAACTCATCGCTAGTTCTACCTAAATCAATTTAGGTACTAGATTAACATTAAGCTAATGAGAATCTTTTCAACTCAGAGTGATCGATCGACGAGTCGGTTTGGGGCAATACTAACACCATGCAATTACAAAGACTCAATAGAAGTTGTAGTTGGCCCTATGGACTCATTCATCCCTAATTATACCAAAATCAATTTAGGTACTAGCTTAACATTAAGTTAATGAGAATATTTTCAACTCATACTGATCGATCGATGACTCAGGTCGTGATGAACGCAATACTAACACCATGCAATTGCAAAGACTCAATTGAAGTTGTAGTTGACACTATGAACTCATTCATACCTAGTTCTTCCAAAATAAATTTAGGTACTAGCTTAACATTAAGTTAATGAGAATCTTTTCAATTCAGAGTGATCGATCGTCGACTCGGGTCGGGATGAAAGCAACACTAACACCATGCAATTATAAAGACTCAATTGAAGTTGTAGTTGAACCTATGAACTCATTCATCCCTAGTTATACTAAAATCAATTTAGGTACTAGCTTAACATTAAGTTAATGAGAATCTTTTCAACTCAAAGTGATCGATCGATGACTCAGGTCGTGGAAATACAAACACCATGCAATTGCAAAGACTCAATGAAAGTTGTAATTGACCCTATGGACTCATTCATCCCTAATTCTATCAAAATTAATTTAGGTCCTAGCTTAACATTAAGTTCATGAGAGTTTTTTCAACTCAAATGGATTAATCGATGACTTGGGTCATGATGAATGCAATACCAACGCAATTGCAAAGACTCAATGAAATCTATTGCAACAAACGACTGAGCTATTGGAAATTTTAAATAGATATTTATATATATTGCAACAGATGACATATCTAATTTAATTATCAAATAGACATTTGCATCTGTTGTGACAGCTGACCGAGCTGTTGGAAGTTTTCAAACAGATTTTGATATCTGTTATAACAGATGACATATCTGATTTAATTATCAAATGGACATTTGCATTTGTTGTTGCTGATGATTGAGATGTTGGATTTTTTGAAACAGATATTGATATCTTTTGCAACAGATGACATATTTATTTAAATATTTTTTCTTTTAATTTTAAAGAGAACTTCTGTCCGAAAGAAGAAAGATAGATAAAAAAGTACTAATAAAGGCGGTAAAAAATATTTCTTGAATAACTTAAAAATCTCATTGACTAGTCTTATCTTATCTTTTCAATGTCACCCGTCTTTCTCATTCTCCTCAAGTTATTAATGAATATTAATTAATGAAAATTCAAACCCACGTCTACGTCTAAAATTATCTCATCTCTCTTTCAGCCTTAAATTTATTTTATTCATCTCTCATCTTTTTCTTTATCTCATCTTTTAGGGTTATCACAACCTTTTTTCTTTCTTTTCTCTCCTTTTTCTCATAAATATTCTTTCTGATCTAAATCGATCCATATCTTTCCTCGACTGAAATTATTATTTTGATCCCCTTTTGACATTGCAGGTAAGATATGATTCACTATTGCTTTTTCATTCTCATCTTCTTCTTTTCAAGTTATTTACATCTATTTTTTATTTAATTACCATTTACCCATATTATATTTATTTACAAAATTTAAAGGAACTTTTAAGTGTTGAATAAACGAACCGAGAATTTTTATTACAATATGCAAAAAAAGTCATCTATTGGGAGAAGTTTAAAATCCTTGTTGACAATATCATTTTTTTATGTATTTTATTTGTTTCTTTATTTTTGATGTTGTTATTGATGTTGTTGGTAGGTTTGGTGTTGTTGGAACTTGTTGTGTGGTGTTATTGATGGTGTTAGAACAAAGGATATTGCTTCTTTATTGTTGATAATGTTGTTGATAGTGTTGGAATAAATGATATTGTTTCTTTATTGTTGATGGTTTTTATTTGTTGTTGCTTTGTAGTTTATATTGTTGTTGATGTTGCAACATACGGAGCAACTGTTGGAACAAATCAAACCACTAGCAAGGCTGGTATGATGTATTCCAACAGACTCCACATCTATTGCAATAGACTCCACATCTATTGCAAAAGACTCCACATGTATTGCAATAGGCTACATATCTGCTGTAACAGACTACACATCTATTGTAATAGACTACACATCAATTGCAACAGACTACACATCTATTGTAACAGATGGATAATGTTCTTTCTATTCTTTTTTTATTTGACATCAATTTATTTCCTCTTCTTTGTAGATATAAGAAACTAAAAGTTGATCAACTTTTGCCCAACCAACACAAGAGGCTACAGTAAAGATGGGTTCGAAGGAATAAGCTGCTTGCAAATGAAACCACTTCATATATGGGAGGTATATATTATTGATAATGTTATCATGAAAACACATATAGAGTACACTGATTTTGTGAAATTTGTTTTTACCGTTTAGTCGTTGATCATTTAACCAAGATATCTGTAATTTTATAGTTAAGTTTGATAGGTTCGAACTGATAAGGAAGATAGACCATGAATATGGTTCTGATACCCTATTAAGATTTAATATCGGTTGTTGCTTATGTTTATGTGTCAAGCATTGTGAAGGAATCTAGTTTTGGTATCATTGTAAAGAGATTCAATAGTAATTGGACTAACTTTTAAGGTTCATTGAATCTGAGAGGGCCTTCGAAGCCTCTCACTACTTCAACCAAGAATGGAAATCAATATAATTATTTTCCTAGCCTAAATTTATATGGTTGGGTTGCTCGGGGTGATGATTATACACCAGAAGATGCGGTAGGAAAATGCCTGCGAGGGAAAATGGGGGGTTGATGAAAAACTATATCATCTGAGAGCTAATTAAACAGGAAACATAGGGTAGAAAGAAACTTCTAGCAAATATGAACGATGAAACTGACTTAGAACATGAGAAATCTGAATTAAGTACAAATATAAAAGTGTATCCGGTAATGAAAAATCCATCTGTTATTTCTCTGAAAGAAAAATAATGCAGTTAGACACTTTGCTAGGAAGCTGCGACTAGGTAGCGTGGTTGAGATTATCACCTAGATAGAAATTAGCAAAAGCCTAAGAAAGAAGCCTCACGGACATCGAGGCTTGAAATGATGTACAGTAAGTCTAAAAAACTTAAGCCAATAATAGTTGCATTAAAAATAAGGAATCTAAGAGGAGGCTACAATTTTTGATTTTTAAATTGCATCTCATACCTTTTTATTTGTGTTTTCGATTAGGTCCACTGTTGTCGACCTGATTGGAACCACAAACAAGATTGAAAGGCAGATTGAGTATCATTAATTCCTTAGGAATATGGATATAATTGATTATGTTTTCTAGCCTTAGAATACTTTTAACATATCTTGGAAAAGATCAGAGAATTGTTGTAGTATGTGAATCCTGATAATTTTCAAGCTTGCCTCCAGCTTGTCGATTTGGTATTCAAGCTTATCGTTGTCGTCTTTAAAGTTGATATAAAGTTCCTGGTCTTTTGTGAGCTCGATCATGAACACTTTCTTCAAAGTTGTGGAATTGTAGAAGCCCTTCAAAACACTTCTTTCAACAGCCTTAAATGATACATATAGGGTCACTATGTATGTTTTAGGTCAAAATGTGTTGATGCACACTCAAGCAGTGGTCCCAACAGTTGAATAGCTCACTTTTATCGAGCGTTGCTCAATGCAGCTTTACTTAACCAACCTTCAAGGGATTTGATAAATTAATTAGCAAGGATTTATGTAACGTTTAATCTAAACTGACTTTACCAAGCCTATCAAACATTATGTAACTCCAGGCTCATTACCCTACAAAACCTTTGCCCGAGTTAATGGACAAATCAAATGAGCTCAATCTCTCAGCCTTTCTGTTGATCTCTCTTTTCCCATATAGAGTACTAGATATCCAACATGTAGAAGTCTACACCGTCATCAAAAATTCTTGCCACAACAAATGCCTTTAGAAGGCAAGATTAGCAATCTCTCAATATCACTTTTATTACTTTTTTGACATCTTTTGCAATTATATTGGAATGGACAAACCAAAGTAAGCATAATTTCTCGCTATATTGGCAAGAGACATCAAGAAAGTTATAAAAATGATATTGAGAGATTACTAGTCATGCCTTCTAGAGACTTTCGTTATGGCAAGAATTTCTACAGACAGTGTAGACTTTTGCATGGTGAATATCTAGTGCTCTGTACGAGAGAAGAGTGATTAGTAGAAAGGCTGAGAGATTGAGCTAGTTTGATTTATCCACTAACTCGGGCAAACGTTTTTCATGGGGTGATGAGCCTGGAGTTACATAACATTTGATAGGCTTGGTAGAGTCAGTTTAGATCAAACATTACGTAACTCCTTGCTAATTAATTTATCAAATCCCCTAAAGGTTGGTTAAGAAAAGCTACATTAATCAACGCTCAATAAAAGTGAGCTATTCAACTATTGGGACCACTGCTTGAGTGTGCATCAATATATTTTGATCTAAAACATACATAGCGACCCTACATGTATCATTTAAGACTTCTGAAGAAAGTGTTTTGATGGGCTTCTACAATGCCACAACTTCGAAGAAAGTATTCCTGATCGAGCTTACAAAAGACCAGGAACTCTATACCAACTTTAAAGATGGCAACGACAAGCTTGAATACCAAATAGGCAAGCTGTAGGCAAGCTTAAAAATTATCGAGATTTACATACTACAGCAAGCCTCTGATCCTCTTCGAGAAATGTTGAAAGAATACTAAGGCTAGGAAACAAGAGGATCCTTTCCAAGAAATGTTGAAAGCATACTAAGGCTAGAAAATATGATCAATTAATACATATTGATAAGGAAGTAATGACACTCAATCTGTCTTTCAGTCTTGTTTGTGGTTTCGATCAGGTCAACAATAGTGGACCTAATCAAAACCATAAATAAGAATGTTTCATGCTCTATTTTACTCACGGAAAGCGAGATTCGATGTGACAAACTCTTTTTGGGAATGTTTAAAGGAAGGGTGTGAAGAGGCGCCACCTAACGTATTAAGGTGTGTTAGAGCACCGGTCTAGGATACTACGAATCTATTTTTTGTTATTTAGTCTTAGTTCACCAGAGTTCGGGTAAGGGTTCAAATTACCTCAAAAGGAAGGTGTTAGGCACCTTTTGAGATCCACAAAGGTCGTTCCCGGTCGAATTCATACTTTACATGGGAATTCTATGTGATCAAATAAAGGTCTCTTGATTTATTATTAATTTAATATTTAACTAAGTGAGAAAGTAATTAATAAAAAAAACACATGTTACTTTGTTATTTCTAATTGTTGATTATCTAAGTGAATAAATAAAACATGTAAATAAGATAAACACGGAGAAAGAAATGTCATGATTTGTAACAAAAAGGGGACTGCTTTATGATAAACTAGCTACCCCAAATAAACATGTAAAGTAAATAAAAAGACTAAAAAAAGATCATCCAAGTCAAACAAAGAAATGTTTTGGTCTTATTCGGATCAGAAACGCAACTTGTTAATCATCATCCAACCTAAGGGGATGAACTCTTAGACAAGTAATAATGTCATTAGCCTCGCCGTTAATATCCGTTGGGATCATCACTTCCAAATGACTACCCGTCCCACCCTACCTAGGCTGGATGTCAAGTCTAAGGGCGTCCAATAACAAGGATAAAACTAAATTTTTAATAATACTTATCGTCCCACCCGTCCAAGAGTCATTGGACTTTACTATTTTGGATTTGTGTTCTAGACTAAAAGAAAGCTATGTTGCCTAGGACTCGAAGCGCGAACGTACTGAAAAACAAGTAGCACGTAATAATCTCAAGTTAGCCTATTAATTAATTAACGTTTATCAAAGTGATAGCATGCGAAGACAAATAATTATTTGTTATGTTGTTAACCTATAAACATGATATCTAAATGTTCAACAAGTAGTGATAAAGGATGACTGTGACTCATGTATGCAACAATGTAATGTGTGTTCATGAGGGGTGTCACAAGTGTGGTAATTGTGTCAAGAGATGTGCTCGTGAATTAAGTGTTATAAACTATATGAGAATATAAGAAACTAGTAAAATATTAAAGGATGTGTTAACATGTTACAGATGCACATAAATGCGGAGAACAGATTAACATGTAGAAAATGTAGAGAATTACTAGTATTTTAGCATGCTGGAAGTCAACTAAACATGCTGAAAAATTAATTAAACAGGCTGAAGAAGTTAATTAAACATGCTGAAAAATTAATTAATCATGCTGAAAGTTACTTAATCATGCTGAAAAGTTACTTAAACATGCTGAAAAAAATTAATTAATCATGCTGAAAATAACGTTAAGGCGTATTTTAAACAGGCTAAAATTAGATTCATTATACCAAAAATTGTATTTTTAATGAACAATGAATTAACACGTGGGGCACGCAAGAAATTAATGCGAACATGCTAAATGTGCCTAGGTAAACATGTAAAAACATTGATACGGTTATTTTAATGTAGACATGCTGGAAACTCGATTTAAACATGCTGAAAAATATTAAATACATTGTTCAACATGATGAAAATGCTCAAGTAGACTATTTAACAAGTAGGAAACGTTTAATGTAATAACTTGCATGTTAACATGAAAAATGCTTGAATTAATATTTAATCATGTAAAAAAAATATTACTAGGCCTATAATCTAGTTTAGATATACTAACATGCTAAAAATCAATTCAATGTGATAGAAATACATCAATATGCTCAATGTCAATATAAGGTGCCGATTTTAGTTAGATTAAGAATAATTAATATACCGTAGAACATAATTCATATTAGTAAATCCTAATTTTGTGCCTAGATGTTTCATGTAACACGTATTGCACATAACCCTAGGTTGTGCCTACCTATACCGTTCACAGAGCACGTAAATCCCCGCCCCCGAAGCAGTCCCCCAAATTTATTTATTACAATTATAATAATGTCTTTACAAAGTATTACAAATCAAATAAGAAAGCAAACTAAACTAATACAATCCAGTTATATAACTATCCAGGCGATTCTTTGGAACCCCGTAATTGTCTATTTAAACCTACGAGACAAGATATGATGGCAAGCAAATAGGAATATATAATAACAACATCGAATTATTCCTATAGACATGCTTTCTTAAGGCTTTCACAACATGATGCAGTCAACACATATAGGGTATGAAAATTACATCATTTCAAAAACTTATCAGTAAGCAACAACAAAAGAAATAGTAGGAATAACAAAAGTCAGGCACTTGTAACAGTGAAAGATGTTTTAGTAAGCCCCGAAGAATAATAGAAGAAACCTCAAAAGTATCTAATTGTTTTTGTTTTAGAGAGTAGTAGTAATAATTGTAATAGAACTTAAGAGCTTGTGAACTTGAGAAGTTAGAGGTTTTTCTGTATAGAGAGAGTGTATAGGGAGTGAGAGAGGGTGATAAGAGATGTCCAGAATGATTAAAAAAATGGCCTCCTTTTATAGTGAGCAGAGATAGTAGTTAAAAAGGAACAAAATAACTAAAAATAATTTACAAAAATATCAAAATCAATTAAGAGAAAGAAAATCCCACTAATGGGATTATTAAAAGAAAATAGAAAAATTAGTCTATTATATCAGTCAATTGAGATCAATCTGGAGTGAATAAATAGATAGAAAATTACCATAAATAGAAGAGTGAGAATATGTCCAATTTAAGTAAGAAGGAAAACTCAATTAACTGAATATGATGCAAATGAGCTTAACCATATATAATGGAGAAAAATTAATGGGAGTAGGGAATCATAAAGATTCGAGCAACATCCTGCTTACAAGTCAAGTTGCCATTTATGACATTGCTATAAGTTCGAATTCAAAGACGGGAGCAGAAGACTCAAAAACATCACATATTACCAAAATTCAGAAATTGCAATTCTAAACTCGTTTCTATAACAAATCAGCACAGAAAATTACACGAAATATCAAAACCCAAATCATGCAATTAGAGTTAATCAACATCAGTGAACTTTGGCTTTTCAAGTATCATAGTCTGTGAAGAATGTGAATCACAAAGAAATTAATCAAACACCCAAATCATACCTCGTGAAATCAAATCTAAAATCTATTAAATCAGATCAAATAAAAGAGACGAGATGAGCGGAAGAACGGAATTAAAATTTAGATGAATAATCCGAACACAGAATCAAACATGATGATGGATTCTAAAGAATCCATCAATTTTTGGTGAAAATCGAGCAGTGATGCAGAGGTGAGAGGGCTGGTCGGCTCGGCGACACTTGAGCAATGGCGAGAGGGATTGCGGCTGACTGGATCATTGGAGCCTTTTCTGGTGAGGTTAGTTTGAGGATGCATGGCGGATCATTTCTCCGTCTGACGCCATGAGGGCTGTGACGGAGAGGACGACGTTGATCAACTCGTTGGGTGTGGAGATAGAAGAGGAAAGGATGGTGGCATTTGGCGGCTGAATAGAGGAAGCTCGCTGATAGTGGGGTTGCGAAAAGATGAAGCAGAGAGATGAAGAGGGAGATAGGGAGAGAAAGAAGAGAGAGGAAGAGATGAAGCGGCTATTTTTGTGGGAAAATAAGAGTTAGGGTTATCTTTTTATTTAAAATAGAAAGAATGGAGTAGGTTGATTTCAACCATTGGATCGATTTTGATCCATGGCTGAGATACAAAGGATTGGGATCTATTTAATTGAATAAATGTGACTAGAATTGTTATAAATTGGATAGAAAAAGGCCAGAATTTAAATAAATTAGGCTAATAAATTAAAATCGGCTGCTATTTAAATAATAGTAGGAATAATAATAGTAAATAATATAATAAAAATAATAATAAATAAATAAATAATAATAAAATAATTAATAATAACAATAATATATAAATAATAATATACATATAAATAGTAAATAATAATAATAATAATGTATAATAATAAATAATAACAATATATATAATAACAAGGTTAATAAATAATAATAATAATAAATAGTACTAAATAATTGAAAACTAGACATTGTATTTGCAAAAAATGTGAGTACGCACAGTTATGAATAATTTTAATAAAATTATGTAAATATCGTATTTGTGTTTTAAAATTGTAGAAAATGATATTGAAAATAATAAAATAATTTGTGTGCTTGTAAATTATGAATGCGACACGTTAGAAATCCGTTTGATGCAAGAAAAATATGTAAAAAATACTAACATTTAAAATTAGTAAATTTACCTAAATAACAGCCTAGAGGAGTATCGGGCGGTCAAAATTGGGTGTCAACAGATGCCCTTTCGTTGTTTGAGAATGATAAAAGAATTGTCAAGCAACAAAAGTTGACGTAGTATCCAATTTTGCTCGATCGAGATGACGATTTGCTAGGAAAAAGGCAACGGGAGGTGTTAAAAAATAGTGTGGCCGAGACTTTGGCTTTAAGTCACCTACATATCTCTATTTTTACAAGAATCAGGCCGTGTGTATTCTAGATTTAGGAATGAACAATACCCTTGAAGAATATTAATGACAAAGGTTGGGGCGTCAAAAATGATATCGTTGGATGGTGAGACGATTATAACGTCATATGGAGAAGTTTGAAAACTTTGAGGTAGGTGAGGTGATGGATGAGTTCATGTGGTGGATGGAGAAATGGAGTAATATTTTGAAAACAGAAATGGAAATTATCTCTGTTTGTTATTCCTTCTCTATTACCTGTGTCTTTACATCACTCAATAACAAAGGTTAGGCATGTGATCAATAAACAATTGATAAACGTAATGTAAATGTGGAAATAGATAAAGTGTATCAATTGTATCATGGAATCATGTGATCAGCTGATTGGCTTCTCATTGTGGGATCGGCTTTTAGGATTCTCCATGCATTGGCCGTTTGGCTTCTCATCGTGGGATCAACATTTAGGTTTCTTCATGTATCGCGAATTCGTGTGATCAACTTCTGGCTTTCTATCGTGGAATCATGTGATCAGCTTTTGGGGTTTCTCATTGTGGAATCATGTGATCAGTTACTTGTTACTCCTGCCATTTTTAGCTCATCTGGATAAAATGACTAGTATGGATATGTATTTATAGAAGAATAAACAATGTAGTAAAAATAAGCAATTATGATAAGGGGAGATAAGAAAGCATATTTATCATGAGTGAGCGATGCTTTGTTCGTATAGATTTGAAGAGATTATGCTTAATCCATACCATATCCAGTAAATCAGTAGCATTTAATAACGCTGAGGAAATTTTGCATACCATGTTCAATATTGGAAAATAGATTTTCATTTTTGAGTAGACCGATTGATTTCCAGAGGAGAAAGCTTAGCCTCAAGCTGATTCTTGATAGAGTCGTGCTTAACTCTATTGAATTTATGAAATAATGCTAAGTTTGGATGATTTCTCGAGAGAAGGTAATGCTTAACCCACTTGACTTTCTAAACACAGTGCTTAGCCTTAGAGAGTTTTAGATAGAGTAGTGGTTAATTCCATCGAGTTTAAGAAACAATGCTTAGTTTGAATGATTTCTCGAGACAGGGTAGTTTTTAACCCAACTAATTTTCAAGGACAATGCTTAGCCTCAGTCTATTTCTCGAAAGAGGGTAGTGATTAACCCACTTGACTTTCCAAGGACAGTGCTTAACCTTAGAGAGTTTTAGCTAGAGTAGTGCTTAACTCCATCGAGTTTCCAAAACAATGCTTAGTTCGGATGATTTATCAAGAGCGGGTAGTGCTTAACCCAACTAACTTTCAAGGACAATGCTTAGCCTTAGTCAGTTTCTCAAAAGAGGGTAGTGCTTAACCCACTTGACTTTCCAAGGACAATGCATAGCCTTAAAGAGTTTTAGATAGAGTAGGGCTTAACTCCATCGAGTTTTCGAAATAATGCTTAGTTCGGATGATTTCTCGAGAGCGGGTAGTGCTAACTTTCAAGGGAAATGCTTAGCCTTAGTCAGTTTTCTCGAAAGAGGGTAATGCTTAACCCACTTAACTTTCCAAGGACAGTACTTAGCCTTAGAGAGTTTTATATAGAGTAGTTCTTAACTCCATCGAGTTTCTGAAACAATGCTTAGTTCGGATGATTTCTCGAGAGCCGGTAGTGCTTAACCCAACTAACTTTCAAGGACAATGCTTATCCTTAGTCAGTTTTCTTGAAAGAGGGTAGTGCTTAACCCACTTGACTTTCCAAGGACAGTGCTTAGCCTTAGAGAGTTTTAGATAGAGTAGTGCTTAACTCCATCAAGTTTCCAAAGTAATACTTAGTTTGGATGATTTCTCGAGAGCGGGTAGTTCTTAACCCAACTAACTTTTAAGGACAATACTTAGCCTTAGTCAGTTTCTCGAAAGAGGGTAGTGCTTAACCCACTTGACTTTCCAAGAATAGTGCTTAGCCTTAGAGAGTTTTAGATAAAGTAGTGCTTAACTCCATCGAGTTTTCGAAACAACGCTTAGTTCGGATGATTTCTCGACAGTGGGTAGTGCTTAACCCAACTAACTTTCAAGGACAATAATTAGCCTTCGTAAGTTTCTCAAAAGAGGGTAGTGCTTAACCCACTTGACTTTCCTAGAACAGTGCTTAGCCTTAGAGATTTTTAGATAGAGTAGTGCTTAACTCCATCGAGTTTATAAAATAATGCTTAGTTCGGATGATTTCTTAAGAATAGGTAGTGTTTAACCCAACTAACTTTCAAGGACAATGCTTAGCCTTAGTCAGTTTCTCGAAAGAGGGTAGT
>NC_061119.1:91265013-91294035 GCF_002878395.1 Capsicum annuum
GAGAACAGGTAGTGCTTAACCCAACTAACTTTCAAGGACAATAGTTAGCCTTAGTCAGTTTTCTCAAAAGAGGGTAGTGCTTAACCCACTTGACTTTCCAAGGATAATGCTTAGCCTTAGAGAGTTTTTGATAGAGTAGTGCTTAACTCCATCGAGTTTCCAAAACAATGCTTAGTTCAGATGATTTCTTGAGATCGGGTAGTGCTTAACCCAGCTAACTTTCAAGGACAATGCTTAGCCTTAGTCAGTTTCTCAAAAGAGGGTAGTGCTTAACCCACTTGACTTTCCAAGGACAGTGCTTAGCCTTAGAGAGTTTTAGATAGAGTAGTGCATAACTCCATCGAGTTTCCGAAACAAGGCTTAGTTCGGATGATTTCTCGAGAGCGAGTAGTGCTTAACCCAACTAACTTTCAAGGACGATGCTTAGCCTTAGTCAGTTTCTCGAAAGAGGGTAGTTTTTAACTCACTTGACTTTCCAAGGACAGTGCTTAGCCTTAGAGAGTTTTTTATAGAGCCGTTCTTAACTCCATTAAATGTTCGAAACAATGCTTAGTTTCGAATAAATTTATTGAGATAGGGTAGTGCTTAACCCAATTAATTTTTCAAGGACAGTGCTTAGCCTCTAGCAGTTTCTCTCGAGACGGTAGTGCTTAACCCACTCAAAATATAGAATGACAATACTTAACCTTATATCTTCTGATGGTGGATAGCATACTCAAGATTTGTATTCGTCACTCTATTCCTGCACTCAAAGAAAAACTATTAGTTTTTTTTTAAAAAGGCGGAAAAATTGATTCGTGTCTCTGTCGGCTCCCTTTTTTAGGTCCTGAATCCATTGTATTTATATCATTTTCTTGTGATATAATCCCTGATGAAATTTTGAGAATTCCTCAAAAATTTCTGCCCCAGTTCATGGCATCAACCTTGGTAGCCTTGAATTTGTTAAAATCCTTCTTGATAGAATTTTTTAGACTCTCTTAAAAATTCTGCCCAAGTTACATGCCTGGTCCATCTTAAACTTGTAGAATCATAGAATTTTTGAAGTCCTTTCAAAAATTCTGCCCCAGTTACATGCTTCAGGAGAATATGAAATTTTTATTATGATAAGACCGAACTCCAAAGGAGCGCCTACGTTTCCCTATTTAACGGGAATCAGGTCGAATGTAGTTCAAATTACATTAGAGAAATTCATATTGTTCCAAGAATATGTAAAGGTTATAGTAACTCAAGTGCTTCAAAGCCTAGAATGAGGAAATGATGTGATATCTCTTCCTTAATGTCAAGTAGATGCCAATGCTTAATTAACGTTAGGGTATGGCCCCATCACACTTATCACCTTGGTATCAATCCGTGGTTGAATGTTGTCCTTTAAAGCACGACATTATTCTGTAGTGTAGCCTGTCATCCCTGAATGGTAAGCATAAACTTTGGAATGATCAATCCATTTCGCACATGTATTCATTACAATTGCAGGAATTGGAGTAATGTAGCCATCAACCCTTAATCTCTCATAAAGATGGTCTACAGGTTCGGTCAAAGGAGTATACTGTCTTGACTAATTTTTCTGACACCTGGCTCGAGTTGTGATGAATTGATTGGGTCATAGATTTATTAGTGGATTTTGATAAGCTAATGGTTGCTGGAAGGTAGTTGGAGGTATTTGGAAGTAAGGAAGTTGTTGATATGGATAAGAAGGTGCTTTATATACGGGTGTTTGGTATTGAAGCGGAGGATGTAGTGTTTGGTAAACTGGAAGGGTTTTGGGATCTTGCATAGTCAAGACAGCATTTACTTCCTTCATGTTGTTATTCTCAGTATCGTGTGAAGTCTTTATCACTTGTAGTGCCTCCAAATTTGTTATCATTCCATTTTTAATGCCTTCTTTAATTCTCTCGCCCAATTTGATGATGTCAACAAGCTTTTGATCCTCTACAAGAATTATCCTTTCATAATATTGCGGCTCTTGGATGAGAATGAAGAATTCCTTCATTTGATTTTCATATAAAGAAGGGCGCACTTTAAAAGCTTCACGTATCCATCTCATTTCATATTCTCGAAATTATTCTGTAGGTTTCTTTTTTAACTTCTGAATATATAACCAATTAGGCATATTCTCAACATTGACCCTAAATCTTTCTATGAAATCAGAGGCTATATCGGTCAATTTTGACCATTTTGTTGCATCTCATGTGACATACCATGATAAGGCACCTCCAGTGAGGCTCCTCATGAATAACTTAATAAGAATCTATTCATTTTTATCGACTCTTGCCAACTTGTCATAGTATAATTTAAGTGGACTTTCAGATCTCCAGTCCCATTGTACAATTCAAATCTAGGGGGTTTGTACCCCTCTGGCAGTTCAACATCAGGGTATATGCACAAATCTTCGTAACTTAGCCATTCAACCCCTTATTGCCTTCAAGTTGTTCCAATCTTTCAACCACGGATTGCATAAGAGAGGCGTTTGCCAGAGGTTTGGATTTATATTGATGGTGGGTAAATGGGGTCGTTTTGGCATAACTTGGATCTAAAGTATATTTGTGGTAAACGTTGGCGGTGTATTATGGGCATATGATGTTGTTTGATAATATTGTGGAGCTGGATATGTGTGACATTGCAGTGGACAAGAATGTGGATGTGAGTTATGTTTAGGCAGCGTGTATATATGGCTTGAATTGTTTGGGGGTTGTCAAATAGGAAGTGGTGGTAAGGGATGGCTTGTGAATGTGGCATTAGATTTGACAACAGTGTTACCCTCAACTTGTGGTTCGAGAGGAGCATTCAAAGAAAAGGGTAAATTAGACAAGTTATGGGCTTGTGACAGTTCCCCTTGTAGTTGAAGAATTCTTTGTTCCATTGGTACGATCATCTCACCATGCTCATTTCTATTTTCGTTGTTATAACTTATTTCTTTGTCTTGATGACTGAGCCTTAAGAGAAAGAGACCGAACCTTTTTTAGTTGGTGTAATGGGCAAGAGAATGCACAAATCAATCCTTGAGGTATGGGAGAAAATAAATAAATAATAAAAAATAAAATAACAAAAGAATCAAGTTAGTAAGGTAAAAGGAACATATAGGGAAAGAATAAAGATGCAAATAAAATTAAACGTTCTATAACGGGTGGAACCTAATGTTCCTATAACACTCAAAGAAAATATTAGTTCAAGAGAAATGGTTGTCCTACATTTGAATATTGTAGCCATAATCTGCCCTTAACATGCTCTTGAATTGGGCTTATTAGCCCAACATTTTGGAAGTGTAATTGAAAGAAAGGGAAAGAAGATGTTTTATTAGATTAAGACCGGACCCAAAGTGGACTATCTACGTATCCAAATGGAAGTCAGGTCCAACGTAGTTCGTGAGAAGGAGGACTAAAAACTTTTTGGATGTTGAGCGTATTTGTCATTTTGCAGATTGTCACTTGAGTTCGATGTTCAAATGCTAGACAACCTTAAAATGAAATAAACAAGCCCAAATGAAAGTTATCACATAGCACATATAAGTTCAAAACATAATAAACATAAAACAAAGGCATCCTAGGATGAAGACTAAGGCTTAATAATTGGCCTAAGCGTAAGGATTTGAGCTCCTAACACATGAAACAAGACAGTGATGTAACGTGATGTCGAATTTCCAATTGCAATTATAAAGAAGATGAAAATATAGGGAAGGAACAAGGTCAACTTTTGTTGAACATCAGATTTGTTGATTCACATCATCTTATCGATTCATCCAACTCCGTACAGGAAAATGATAAAGCAGGGGAAAAGAAAGTTTTACTATGGTGAGACCGAACTCATTAAATGAGCACCTACGTATCCACAAGGGAATTAGGTTGATCGTAGTTCAAATTACATAAGAAGGAAAACATAAAAGAAACTGTAAATTGTGAAACTTAGAGGAATTTCAAATGTTTGGAATTCTGGAGCGGAGAATCAATATGATCTTATTCACCAATGTCAACAAGTGCCAGTCAATCTTGAGAAATCAATCAGCTTTAGAAGTTGTCCTCATCACGTTTATCATTTTGGTGTCGATCAACTTTTGGATCATGTTCTTCAAAGCAAAGCACGCCTTAGTAGGATGTCCTCTCATCCCAGAGTGATAGGTGCAAATTTGGTCAGGACGATAGCATCGAGACTTAGGATCACAAGGTACGGCAGCAATAGGCGTGATATAGCCTGCCTCCTTGAGTCATTCATACAATTGCTCTATGGATTCGCTCAGAGGAGTGTATTATTTTGGTGGATTTTTCTCGAGCTCATATTGATGTTTGGTGGATTGTTGATTTGTTGGTGGTTTTTGGTAAGACATTGGAAGGTAGTTTAATGTCAAAGCAACAAATGGAGGTGGGTACCAAAAAGTCTGTGGAGGAGGTTTTGTGAAGGAATGGGGATAATAGGCTTCGACATGATTAGAGGTTGGGATGATTTCTGGAGTTGGGTACCATATCAGTTAAGGTTGGGGTATGCATTCCTCAGGTTTTGGAGGTTTGAATGTCTCATTGATGATCATCTTTCCCTTATTCTTGGATTGCGGCTTAACCAAATTTGCCTCGGCTGGGAGCTTTCTCTTAAGTTTGTTGTCAAATTGCCTAATAAAGTCAATTGCCAAATCTTCCCAAGAGATCCACTTGCTAAAATCTTTTTTGGTGTACCACATCAACACTGGACCCTTGAGTGAACTAATAAAGAGTTTCGTCTTAAGGCTATCACTTTTTCCTATAACCGATAGCTTGTCAACGTACTCCTTCAAGTGGGAATGAGGTTTTCCAGACCCGTCATATAATGGGAGGTTCAAGTCCATAATTCTATCCTTGTCTTCTTCTTTAGCTTTGGTCGACTTATTCATCTAAGGTTGTTGAGATGACCCCACGTTATGCTTAGAAATTCGTCCTTTCGTTTCTTTCTCCTTGCCCATGGTTGTCAACCCATTAAGTGCTTTCAAAAGTGCAACTGAATACCGACTTGAAGACACTTGTGCCCCACAATCAGGCACGGGTGAGGTCATTGATATAGGATATGACATAGTGTAGGTGGGAGCAATGAAGTCAACTTCGGATAATGGCTTTGGAAAATCTGGTGGCATTTCAACTGAACTTCAGAGATTAGTCATTATCCCCCTAATTCTCTCTATTTTCCCTTTTATACTTCTGACATTCGACATAACTTTGTTTTGATACAATCTTAAATTATCATGCTCATCATTGCTATTGACAAGATCGATAAACATTACTTGACTGGACATTTCTAATGTTCAACTTTAGTCAACCTTAGAAGAAAGGATTTATGATTAGAAACAAAGAGTACGCACGGGAGTGTAGAATGAATATTCTACTCGTTTAAAAATAGTGAGTTATGCTTATTCAGAGTGAATAGACGTTGTGAGAGATATATGTGACTTAGGGGTTATGAAAGCTAAAGCAAGACATGAGTACGAAGATATTAATGTCCGAGAATCTTGGAAGGACAATAGTATGTAAACGTTGGAAACATTAGGAAGAGGATATCCTAAAATAATAAGTTGCACTAAGAGATTGTGAATAAGACTAAAACTTTTATCGAAGTAAGAGTTGAGCCTAGAGATGATCAATATGCTAACAGATAAGTCAGGAGGATAAATTGAAGGTAGGTATTGAATAGGCCCTAAGAGTGTATTGTAGGGTCCAAGCATGATAAGAATTCTAAGAGTAAAGAGCTCTAAAGTGAGGAACACTAAATAAAAGGAGTGACTAAGGTGAGAACGGAAACAACAAGATAGGCAAGATGTCAATACATACATAGAAATGTAACACAAAGCAAATAATTATGAGTCCTTTTGGAGTTGTTAACCTCTTTGGACTTTAAATAAGACTAACATTCAACGCGTCAAGAATGCCATGGCATCCTACGTTGAATGGGACACATATTCCTTAATAAAAGAAATATGTAGTCAGGACCTAAATGGAAAGAGTGGGTTTATGACATGATTCCCTCGAGTGGACAACTCAAGAGAGGGAAAGCTTGTAACTGTCAATGCACCGCTGGTCGACCAATTCACAAGACATTTCTCAAAGTGTGTTTTAGGAAAGAACGTCTGTGTATTCACGCAACCGTTCATAAAAAAAATAAAAGAGGTTTCCAAGTGGAGGAAAGTATGAGCGGGATGTCAGTTTTAAAAAGCAGTAACACGTAGCACATATCAAAATATAATAACATGCTTAGCAACATAAAAACAAATAAATATCAAACATATAGCCAATAAAAGGGAGAAAAGGGGAAAGGATAGGCATGAACAAATATGAAAACACATAAAAAGGGAAGGATAAGGGTTAACAAGTGGAAAAATAAATCAAGGTGTCAAAACAAACGATAATCATGAAAAGTCACAATCAAAGGGCGTCCTATGACAAGGATAAAACTAACGTTTTAATAATACTTATCGTCCCACCTATCATCCAAGAGACATTGGACTTTACTATTTTGGATTTATGTTCTAGAATAAAAGAAAGCTATGTTGCCTAGGACTCGAAGCGCGAACATATTGAACAACAAGTAGCACGTAATAATCTCAAGTTAGCCTCTTGATTAATTAACGTTTATTAATGTGATAACATTCGAAGACAAATAATTATTTGTTATGTTATTAACCTATAAACATGATATCTAAATGTTCAACAAGTAGTGATAAAGGACAACTGTGACTCGTGTATGCAACAATGTAATATGTGTTCATGAGGGGTGTCACAAGTGTGGTAATTGTGTCAAGAGATGTGCTCGTAAATTAAGTGTTATAAACTGTAATGAGAATATAAGAAACTAGTAAAATATTAAAGGATGCGTTAACATGTTACGGATGCACTTAAATGCGGAGAACAGATTATCATGTAGAAAATGTAGAGAATTACTAGTATTTTAGCATGCTGGAAGTCAACTAAACAAGCTGAAAAATTAATTATACAGGCTGAAGAAGTTAATTAAACATGCTGAAAAATTAATTAATCATGCTGAAAGTTACTTAATCATGAAGAAAATTTACTTAAACATGCGGAAAAAATTAATTAATCATGTTGAAAATAACGTTAAGGCGCATTTTAAACAGGCTGAAATTAGATTCATTGTGCCAAAAATTATATTTTTAATGAACAGCGAATTAACACGTGGGGCATGCAAGAAATTAATTCGAACATTCTAAATGTGTCTAGGTAAACATGTAAAAATATTGACACAGTTATTTTAATGTTGACATGCTGGAAACTCGATTTAAACATGCTGAAAAATATTAAATACATGGTTCAACATGCTGAAAATGCTCAAGTTGGCATATTTAACAAGTAGGAAACGTTTAACGTAATAACTTGTATGTTAACATGCAAAATGCTTGAATTAATTGTTAATCTTGTAAAAAAAATATTACTAGGCCTATAATCTAGTTTAGATATACTAACATGCTAAAAATCAATTCAATATGATAGAAATACATCAATATGCTCAATGTCAATATAAGGTATCGATTTTAGTTAGATTAAGAATAATTAATCTACCGTAGAACATGATTCATATTAGTAAATCCTAATTTTGTGCCTAGATGATTCATGTAACACGTATTGCACATAACCCTAGGTTGTGCCTACCTATACCATTCACAAAGCACGTAAATCCCCGCCCCCGAAGCAGTCCCCCAAATTTATTTATTACAATGATAATAATGTCTTTACAAAGTATTACAAATCAAATAAGAAAGCAAACTAAACTAATACAATACAGTTATATAACTATCCCGGTGATTGTTTGGAACCCCGTAATTGTCTATTTAAACCTGCGAGACAAGATATAATGGCAAGCAAACAGGAATATATAATAACAACATTGAATTATTCCTATAGACATGCTTTCTTAAGGCTTTCATAACATGATGCAGTCAACACACATAGGGTATGAAAATTACATTATTTTGAAAACTTACCGGTGAGCAACAGCAAAAGAAATAATAAGAATAACAAAATCCAGGCACTTGTAACAGTGAAAGATGTTTTAGTAAGCCCTGAAGAACACTAGAAGAAATCTCAAAAGTATCTAATTGGTTTTTTTTTTAGAGAGTAGTAGTAATAATTGTAATAGAACTTAAGAGCTTGTGAACTTGAGAAGTCAGAGGTTTTTCTGTATAGAGAGAGTGTATAGGGAGTGAGAGAGGGTGATAAGAGATGTCCAAAATAATGAGAAAGGGCCTCCTTTTATAGTGAGCGAAGATAGTTGTTAAAAAGGGAACAAAATAACTAAAAATCAATTAACAAAAATATCAAAATCAATTAAGAGAAAGAAAATCCCACTAATGGGACTATTAAAAGAAAATAGAAAAATCAGTCTATTACATCAATCAATTGAGATCAATCCGGAGTGAATAAATAGATAGAAAATTACCATAAATAGAAGAGTGAGAATATGTCCAATTTAAGTAAGAAGGAAAACTCAATTAACTAAATGTGATGCAAATGAGCTTTATCATATATAATGGAGCAAAATTAATGGGAGTAGGGAAACATAAAGATTCGAGCAACATCCTGCTAACAAGTCAAGTTGTCATATGTGATGTTGTCATAAGTTCGAATTCAAGGACGGAAGCAGAAGACTTTAAAACATCACATATTACCAAAATTCAGCAATTGCAATTCTGAACTTGTTTCAATAATAATTCAGCATAGAAAATTGCACAAATATCAAAACCCAAATCATGCAATTAGAGTTAATCAACATCAGTGAAATTTGGCTTTTCAAGTATTATAGTCCGTGAAGAATGTGAATCACAAAGAAATTAATCAAACACCCAAATCATACCTCGTGAAATCAAAATCTAAAATTTGTTAAATCAAATCGAATAAAAGAGACGAGATGAGTGAAAGAACGGAATTAAAAATTTAGATGTATAATCTGAACATGGAATCAAACCTGATGATGAATTCTAAAGAATCCATCGATTTTTGGTGAAAATTGAGCGACGACGTGGAGGTGAGATAGATGGTCGGCTCGGCTACATTTGAGCAGCGGCGAGAGGGATGGAAGCTAACTGGCTCGTTGGAGCCTTTTCCAGCGAGGTTGGTTTGAGGATGCATGGCGGCGAGTCTTACCGTCTGACGGTGTGAGGGCTGTGACGGAGAGGACAGCACCGATCAACTCGTTGGGTATGGAGATGGAGAAGGAAAGGCTGGCAACATTTGAATGCTGAAAGGAGGGAGCTCGCCGGTGGTGGGGTTGTGGAGGGACGAAGCATAAAGATGAAGTAGAAGAGAAGAGAAGAGAGAGAAAAGATGAGGAGATTATTTTTGTGGAAGAATGAGAGTTAGGGTTTTCTTTTTGTTTAAAATGGAAAGAATAAAGTGGGTTGATTTCATCCATTGGATCAATTTTGATCCATGACTGAGATTAAAAGGATTGGGATCTTTTAAATTGAATTAAATATGACTAGAATTGTTATAAATTGGATAGAAAAAGGCTAGAATTTAAATAAATTAGGCAAATAAATTAAAATCGACTATTATTTAAATAATAGTAGGAATAATAATAGTAAATAATATAATAACAATAATAATAATAAATAAATATTAATAATAATATATATAAATAATAATAAATAATAATAATAATATGTAATAATAAATAATAACAAGATATATAATAACAGGGTTGATAAATAATAATAATAATAATAAATAGTACTAAATAATTGAAAACTAGACGTTGTATTTGCAAAAAATATGAGTACGCATAGTTATGAATAATTTTAATAAAATTATGTAAATATTATTTTGAGTTTTAAAATTGTAGAAAATGATATTGAAAATAATAAAATAATTTGTGTGCTTGTAAATTATGAATGTGACACGTCAGAAATCCGTTTGATGCAAGAAAAATATGTAAAAAATACTAATATTTAAAATTAGTAAATTTATCTAAAATAACAGCCTAGAGGAGTATCGGACGGTCAAAATTGGGTGTCAACAGAAGGCATGGGATGTAATTTAAAATTAAAAAATTGCAGCCTTCTCTTAGATTCTTTATTTTAACTGCAGTAGTTACTGGCGCAAATTTTCTTGACTTACTGTCTACCATTTCAACCCTCGATGCCCGTAAGGCTGCTTCTTGGTTTTCTGCTATTTTCTATCTAGGTGATAATCCCGACTACGCTACCTAGTAACAATTTCTTAGAAAAGTGTTCATCTGTACTATTTTTTTAGAGAAACAACAGATGGATTTTTCATTACCGGATACACTTTCATATTTGCACTTGATTTAGATTTCTCATGTTTTAAGTCAATTTAATGAGCCAGATTCTCTAAAAGTTCCTTTCTACCCTATGTCTTCTCTTCAATTAGCTTTCAGATGATATAGTCTTTCATCAACTCCCCTTCCCCTCACAGGCATTCTTCTTCGGCTCCTTCTGGAGTATAATCATCTTCTCGAACAACCCTTCCATATAAATTTAGGCCAGGGGAATTTCTATTAATTTTCCATTCTTGTTTGATGCAATGCGAGGCTTCGAAGGCCTTCTCAGAGTCCAATGCACACTTAAAGTTAAGTCTAGTCGCTATTGGATCTCTGCAATAACACCAAATATTGATTCCTTCTCAAAACTTAGCACTCATAAACATGAGCAACAACCGCCAGTAATTTGTAATAGGGTATCGGCACCATCATCATGGGCCCCTCAGACTTATCAATTTGAACCCATCAAACTTAACTGTACAATACAGGATCTTGTTTGAATGATCAGTGCCTAATCGGTTAAAAAGTGAATTAACAAAAATATTATATTTTGTGTGTGTTATCCCGATGACCTTATCAGGAATACTTAACTCCCATACATGATAGTGGATCCATTCATCTACACGCACCTTATACTTCCTAGCCCATCTATGGCTTAAATTGAATAAATAGATAACTAACAAGTTGCAACAGATGCCACATCTGTTTAAATTGTCAAACAATTACAGACATCTATCATGACAAATAATCGATTTATTGCAACATATGACATATCTGTTGGAAAAATCAAACAGATATATCCATCTGTTGCAATAGATTGTCAATATGTTGTAAGTTATCTAACAGATGAAAAATATTTTGCAAGAGATTACCCATCAGATAGATTTATTTTAAAGCAATTTTCTTTTCTTTTCGAAATACAATAAAAGATAAAATGTTGTATTTAGATCCATTTTTTTAATTTACATATTCGAAAAGTCACCAGTTTTATTTAAATAAGGGATGAACAGTCGTGGATTTTTTACTAAACCCTTCAAATTCTATCATTTATAAATAGGTCCCTCCTTACTCGTTCGTTCTACTATACTTACAAATATGATTGGTCTAAATTCGTACAAGAAGATTCATATTGAGTCCTTGCGGAAATTTCAAAGGCAGTTTGATAAACTCTAGGGGAATTTGGCCAACTTTAGAATAAGGCTGAGGAGGGCCCTGCTGCTGCCAGATGAAAATTATCCGGTTGACAATAATAGTAATACTAATACTAATAATGATAATAATAATAGTAGTAATAATAATTAGGTTATGTTTTTTCTTTTAGCGTATGTATTTTTCTTTTTTATATCGGATCTACCTAAGGGATTCAAAATTCTATGTTTGGTGGTCGACTTTGAATTTTTAATTCTTATTTAATATTTAATTATCATTCTGTTTATTTTTTATTCTCAACATGTCGACAGTTAGTGGTAGGGATTGAACATTTGTGGCAACAGAGGTTAATCTGATGCAACAGATGGATCATGTGTTGCAACAGGCGGTTATTAATAAAAAAAGGTTATTGTTATTATTAAGAGGGTGAAAATTCATGACTTTCCGATTATTTAATATGAAAAATGGTTCGTAAATAAATAATAAGGAAATAAATAATAAACACAATTTATAACTGTAAAAGAACGGTTATTTAATTTTAATAACTAATCGCGACATTTCACCATTTTTGTTTTTAATTATTTATTTATTATATAATTAAAAAAAGTCATAATATTGGATTAATTAACTTATATGATAATTGTTAATAAAAAGGTGAACAGTCATGACTTTTTGTATAAAACACATTCAACAATGTTGTTGATGCATCAAATTCCTCATCTATTGCGACTGATGTATCAGCTGTTAGAAGAAATCAAAAAAGAAATTAAAATAGATGGTCAATTTGTTGCAACAGATGGTATATCTGCTGCAACAGATGGTGTATCTAATGCAACAGATATGCAATCTATTGCCAAAACTCAATAAAAATGGTTATTATTTTATTAAAGAAACGGTTATTAAAAAGGTGTCTTCGATTTTTAAATTAAGAAAAAGGTTATTTAATAATAATAAGCTGAAAAGTCATGAGTTGTCACAATAATAAAAAATTCACCAGCTTGATTTAATTAAATCATTTCTTTTCACAAAAAACAATAAGGAAATAAATGATAAATAAAATTTATAACCGTAAAAAATGGTTATTTAATTTGAATAATTGACGTTAATATTAAATAGGTGTCATTTCTTTTCACAGAAAATATTTTTGTTTTTAAATCTATTTTTTTAATTTATATAATAAAAAGTCAACAAATTTGGATTAATGATATGATGATAATTAAAAAAAATAGATTATATGTTGCAACAGATAGATTATCTGATGCAACAGGTTTTCTATTTGTTGTAACAGATGATATATTTATTGTTACAGATGAGTTATATGATGCAACAGATATAGAATCTATTGTCACAACTCAATAAAAATGGTTCTTGGAAAGAACTAATTAATAATAATAAGCTGAAAAATCATGACTTATCACAATATTTCTTAATTTAATTAAGTCATAACTTTTCATAGTAATTAAAAATGTAATTAATAGATGGGGGTGAACAGTCGCGCCTTTTTACCTAACTCAATCAATCCTCTATAAATAGGTCCCTCTTTACGCAGTCGTTCATTCAACTACACTCTATTTATTTATTGCATCTTGTCTTTCATATTACACCTTCCACCACTTTCTCTTCCTGACTTAGGTAAGTTTTTTCCTTGCCAATTTGTAGTATACATTGTATTACATTCAGATATTCTTTTTTTTACTTTTGTTTTTACTTTTTTTTGTCAATTCATATGTGTTCTAGATATGGCTGATCTAGTGTAGATTGGCCTTGTTGCTACCGGTTGAAGATTGGCTGGCTGACAACAATTATAATGATAATAATGATAATAATGATAATAATAATAATAATAATAATAATAATAATAGTTAGATTTTTTTTCTTTTAGTCTATGTATATATATTTTTATTTGTTTTTGTTTAATAAAAAAATTATGTTTGATCAACTTTGACGTTTTAATTCATATTTAATTTTCATTCTATCTATTATCTTTTCAACAAACATGTTGACGATTGAACGTAAGAAATAATTTTGAATCCAGTAACAATAACAAGAGTTAAAACATAATGGTTATCAGTTGGGTTTGTGGCAGGGGTTGACTTGTATTGTTCCAAACAGATTACTCATCTATTGCAACAGATTACTCATATGTTGCAACAGATAAGCAGTCTGATACAATAGATAATAAGTCTGTTGCAACAGATAACTAGTTTGTTGCACGGCTTTGATGTTTTAATTCATACTTCCTTCGTCTCAAATTACCCGTCCTAAATTAAAATGTCATATTGATTAAGAAAAATAATTAATAGCATGCCTAGTTTACCATAATACCCCTATTAAATGATGTTTACATTTTAATTTGAAGAAAAAATAATTAATGTAAAGGGTAAAACATGAATTTTTTTGTCTCTTCTTGATTAATGAAAAAAGACAAGTAAAATGGAAAATCAAATTAGTAAATTTGGGATGAATAATTTGAGACGAAGGGAGTATTTAATTTTTATTTTGTCTATTATCTTCTCAATAAACATGTCGATGATTGGACGTAAGGAATAATTTTGAATCCAGTAGCAATAGCAAGAGTTGAAACATATTGGTTATCTGTTGGGTTTATGATAGAGGCTGATTTATGTTGTTCCAAACAGATTACTCATCTGTTGCAATATATTACTCATCTGTTACAAAAGATAAGAAGTTTGATGCAACAAATAATCAGTCTGATGCAACAGATAATCAGTCTGATACAACATATAATAAGTCTGTTGCAACAGATAACTAGTCTGTTACAACAAATAAATCTTCTATTGCAATAGATTATCCATCTGTTCGATTCATGTTACGGGCACTATAGAAGCATAAACATGAATCCAACATACGAGTTTTGCATTGTAACAGATTACTTATCTGAAGCACCAGATGAGTGATCTTTTTAAATTGTGGGCACTTATGTTGGATTCATGATCAGGTTCTATCCATTGTTGGAAAAAACAGCAGTAATTGTGTACCCAGATGACAAATTTGAATAGAAATCATAATTTTACTTACCAAAGTCACCTATGAAGTAATGCCAAAGTGAAAAGTGATGTAGGAAACAAAATTTGACCTAAGAAATTAGTCAAATAGCAACAGTAGCGGTAACAACAACAATAACAATGGTCGATAAGAAGAAAATGAAGATGATAATGAAGTAGAAGATGATGATAGTGAAGCAAAAAATGATGAATAAAGCAGCAACAACAATGAATAACAATAATCGTGAAAAGAGAGAAAACAACAACGGATGAGAAGAAAGAGAAACACACCTTTTTTCCTCTGTTTCCTGTTAAATTAACTAACATTTGGATCAAAGTGTAAATTAAAAAATTTGTGGGTTATTTTCAAACTTTTTCAACTTTCTTAATCCATAGTAAAATAATTATCACCTCCACTTAATTATTAAGACTTGTGTCACCTACACCTCACTTTAAAACTCTTTTATCACCTACAACTCAAAGCCCCAAGTAATACAATATCATAAGACATGATAAACTTATAAATTAAATCTTGGAGGTTATGGACATGAACACAATGGGAGTTATGAATATTATTAAAGATAAAAATTAAAGACGTGAATCATGTGTAATTACTCATTGTAAATATACTTAAATAATAAAAAATAAATACTTACAATATGAAAAGATATTTTCATTTTGTAATTAGAAGAATGGAAAATAAATAAATAAATAAATTTATTAAGAGTATATATTAAAGAGATGTGAGTTATAAATGATTACTCCTTTCAATTGATATGTGAAGAGATTTTGTTGTAAATAAAAAAAAGACCAATGAAAGAAGAAAAAAATAATAGATTTTATATATATATATATATATATATATATATATATATGATTAATAGAGTTAAATATACTGATTTTTTAAATTTATTTAAATATATAAATAATTTTTTTCTTTTACTGTATAATTAATAGAGTTAAATATAGTGACTTTTAAATTTTCTTTAAACACATAAATATTTAAAATAAGAAGAAAACTCAATTAATGCCCAAAAAAACCATAGATTTGGATGTCTCAAAGGCATGCCACATAGGATAGGCTAATATTCTCCTTTATATATACTTACAATATAAAAAGATATTGTCATTTTGCAATTAGAAGAAGGAAAAATAAATAAATTTATTAAGAGTATATATTAAAGAGATGTGAGTTATAAATAACTACCCCTTTCAATTGATATGTGAAGAGTTTTTGTTGTAAATGTTCCTTCATTAATAAAATATTTAATTGTAATAAATTAAGTAATTTATTTAATTTTACAATAACATAACCAATTTAAATAAGAAAAAATGGCCAATAAAAGAAGAAAAAATAATAGATCACACACACACACCCCACTTCACTTTCATAACTTTTACTTTAATAATATTCATTAATCTTTAACTCCACATTCCTCATATTCATAATTTCTAATCTTAATAATCTTCATTTACTTCTATATCTCTTCAAGTTCATAATAAAAAATAATTTACTTATAAATTTTAATATTTTAACAAAATTTTCATACATTTTCATTTGGTCACAAGTGTTTATTCCTCTTCGTTTTTTAATTAAAAAACACACTTGATTCAAAGGTATGTTGCATGTTTTGTTCTCCTTGATACTCTTTAAAAAACTCTTTAATTTATTTTTAGAATACAATTGATAATTTATTTTTATCACATTATTTAGAAATGATTGGTTTATGAACTTATTTTTTTCAATGTTTATGAAAAATAGACCAACAATTGTTATTGTCTGAGAAATTAAGTTGTCAACCTGGCATTAAAAAATAACAAAATCAAAATGATGAATATAAAAATGTCAGCAGAAGTACCCTTTTTAGAAAAAAAATATTGAAAACTTCACAAAGAAAGAAAAAAAAAAACAGGGAAAAGAACTAATAATTTGAAACATTAGAATTTTAAATGATTGATTACTTGACGTAGATAAATAAAATATGTTAAAATTAAGAAAGCACATCCAAATACATAAAAAAACAAAAAAGTGAAATATTTTTTACCTTCGTATACTTCTTTTCGGTCACATGTTAGTTAATTCGTAAACCAAAACGATGAAGAAGAGAGGATAACCTTGAATGAGAGTCTCCATGAACTAAATATAAATTTATATAAGCAAAAAGAATAGTTAATTATGAGTTAAAGAGGAAAGAAGAATCTTATAATCAACATAAGACAATCAAATTCTTCCTAAACTACAAAGAGAATCAAAGATGAAAAACAATCAAATTCTCTTATAAAAACTACACAGAGAAGCAAAGAGAAAAAATCAAATTATTTTTTAAAAAAACTATATCATAGAAAACATAAGTTAAAGAGGAAAGAAGAACCTTGTAGTCAACATGACATAATCCAATTCTTTCAAAACTTCAAAGAAAATAAAACATATTAATCAAAGTCTCTAAAAACTACAAAGAGAATCAAAGAGAAAAATCAATTTACTTTTTAAGAAATTATATCATCAAAAATTCAAACAAATAATATTAAATGTATAATACAACAAAAAAAATTATAATTATATTAGACATATCAATTCATTTTACCTTATAAATTGAACGATGCAAAAATATCTAACCATTTGATTATAATATCTCCTTGTAATATGCAAAATCAAATAAGCAAATTAAAACATTAATCAACCAAAGAGACAAAAGATGAAAAATATGGAGAAATAAAAGTAGAGTAACCATTATATAGAGCTTAAAATAATTTTTTATTAGTGTGATTTTAATGTGTCATAAACTTATATAATAAATAATTAAGGGTTATGAATATTATTAATATCAATTAAGAAGATGATTTTGTAAAATTAAATAATTAAAAAAAATCAGAAAAAAGATAAATAAGAATGGAGGCCATAGAGAGGTGTCACATCACCACCTCTACGACCTTCCTTTATATTATATATAGATATTAGTTTAGATATACGCGCCTCGTGCATGTACCTCAATTTAGTGAGTTTAATTTTATAAAATTATTTAAAATATAAAAAGCATGACAGTCTTTCAAAATGTTTATTGCATTTTTTATTTGTTAGCATCTTGACATTAGGACGACTTTTAGTTATTATCCAAAGTAAAAATTAGTCAACCGAAAAGCACATATATTAGTTTAAACACAAGAAAGTTTATAAAGAAGAGTATATTCTCTTTAGTCCTTTCTTGAGCTATTCTCTTTCACTTTTTCGTCTTTCTTTAATCTTCTCAATCTCTTCTTTCAACTCCTCCAATTTCATATCAACACAATTATCCTTTTGTTTGAATTATTTAGGTTGGTTAGCTTTTTCAGAAGCTTCCTCAACTAATCCGTTCAACCCTAACATTTATATTCAGAATTTTATAATAATAGGTAGATAGATTAAACTTGATTTACAATGAATAATGTACTTGATTCACTTTCAAACTTAATTAGTAAGCTCAAAATTGAAAGATTCAACTATAATCCTAAATTTATATGTTCATTTTTTCAAACAAAAGTTATGCATATCAAGATTCATTTGGGTATGATTAGGTTTGCGGAGAAGGAATTATATTCTTTTGAGGAGAGATTTTCTTTTTCTGGTAATATAGTCAATATTTAATATTACTTAAATAATAGGGAAAATGTGAAAAAACCATTTTGTCTAAAGCGGAGTTTTTTAATGAAGGACAAAAAGTTTAAATCACTTTTCTAAGGGGCTTCACACTTTTAATATATTATAGATAGATTATAGATTATAGATTATAGATATAGATTATAGACAGATATATTGATTTGCTTAAAAACTGACGAGCCATGAAGAAATTTTCAATTTTTTTCACACGTAGTTTTACACTTTTACTACATATTTTCTTCATTTACTGTCTTTATGTTGCATTATGAAAACTTACTTCGTGTGGGTTGAGTTCTGTTGTTCATAAAACTGTGTTTATACAAATGTTCTTGGTTAAGAAAAAAAACCTACATATAATTATTTCATTGACATACATAAAATATTATTTCCATAAATTTTCAACAAATACTTTACTACATATTACTACTATTATTGGCATACATCCATGCAATAATGAAAAAGAAACTCGCAAACCACATTTCGATAAACAAAAAGAAAATTTTAATAGTAGTCCGTTCACTAGGGTGTTCACGATTTGAATAAAAATCGACCAAAATTTAAAAATCGATTAAATAAATCAACCTTTGTTTGATTTGATTTTACATTTAAAAACTGATGATGTATGATTTTGTTTTGATTTTGTTGAAAAGAACCGAAGAAATAACCGAATATATGCGTGTATTTAATGAATAATTTTAAAATTTATATATGTAGATGTACAACATGTTACTATTTTATTATTGGCAACATAATTTATTTTTTCCATAAATGTAACCAAGAAGATTGTCAAACAAACTCACTGTTTTAGTAACAGCAGAACTCAACCTACACGAAATAAGTTTTCATAATACAACATAAAATATGTATGAAAAAATTAAAAAAATTCTTCTTGTTTCGCCAGTTTTTGGGGAAAGTATAAAAAAAAGTAATTTGTGGAAATGGGGTTTGCCCCTTTTCGGGCGAACCCCTGGATTTTATTGTTTTAAATAACATATTAGACGGAAGTTAACACCATCACTGAACAGTTCGCCCAAAAATGATGATCCGTTTTGGTACATCTTTAAAGGGAGAAGGGAATGTCCGTTTTGATATCTTGTGTTGAAGTGTCCTTTGGGCTCCGGACTCAAAGACCGACAAGCAAGGTACTGATCCCCCAAAAAGATGAACAAAAAGGGACAAAGCTAATTCACCAGAAATGTATAAACTTGCTACCAGGTTCATCTCTCTCTAACCAGGCACAACCTAGGGGATGTGGATTTAAGCACAAAAAAGTAATCATATATTGCAGCAAATGCTGTCACGAGGAAAGAAACGGGATGAAAACGATAAGTGCAAATAGCTAAATGCATATGCAGCAGGATCAACAAGTGATGACGATGAGGTGCACATCTTTTCCCTCCATCCCTCTGGAGGCATCATTCTATTTATACATATAATCTTTACTCTCTACGAGCAATTTTGTTTGTTCTAGTGTACCAATTGTACAGGCACAAAGCAGGATTCAACTCCGTTTTTTAAAGGGGGAGTAAATAAGAATTGAACTCTTCTCGGCCAAAGAAGCTACACATTACCAGAGATGGGAAGGTGTAGCATGCAGGTTTGACATATCCATCACCGTAACCGATGCAACAATGAGGGGGAATAAAGGACCTCCCCACCCCCCGGGACGGGTACTGAGGTTGGGTGGAGTAGAACACAAACTGAAGCCATAAGCACAAAAAGTATCCAACTGGGAGGTTGGAACTAACTAAATATTTGGGGACAGCAGATTCAATGGCAAATGATATTGCCAAGAGAGGATTCAAACGACACTGAGTTGATAAAGAATAAGGCAACCAGAAACAAACACTCAAAGAAAGAAAACAAGGACAATGAACAGGCATAACAATTGAAATTGCTGATGCTGAAGAGAGGATAAACCCAAAAGAACATGTAACTGAACTACGAATCATATTTCACTACATAAAGAGGATAAATTATGAAGATTGAAGACGAGTTAATACAGAATGACATATTACTTGAAAACATATAATGGCTAACTACTGGTATTTCAGTCTTCATAGATCACCTGGTTATGACTATATATATGTGTGTGAGAGAGGGAGAAAGAGGGTGCATGCGCGCTCTTGAACCAACATGTGTTAGAGAGGGATGGAGGGAGAGAGTAGAACAAAACATTGTGTTTTGTAGAAGCAATTGGTAAAAGGAAAGAGACAGATATCTAAAAGGAATTACATTTATTACAGTTCCTTTTTACAGCAGTAATTCTGACAATAAGAACATGTCAATGAAAGATATACAATGCCATTCACAATAGGTAGGAGGGAGAATATATTAAACCAAACAACTGCTTCATAGGCACACCGACGAAACAATATAGATCTACAGACGAATGGTGCACATAACCGCAGTTTTGAAATCCAAAGGGTGATGAAAAGGTGGCTTTGTCGTGACAGACCTCCATGACTTCTTCCTAGGATGATATATTTGTAGAAGAATAGTTGCTGACCTTTTCTGCTGCCTTAATCTTTGACACTCGTTTGATTTTACCCCATTTAAATGACTCATCACATGCAGCTCTCCGTCCAATGCAACAAAGCCAACTGATGATTCATCAGATATTTTTCTTGGCAGACTTGTTTCCTTTATCCAACTGTTGGAAGCCATTTTATACCTAAAAACGAGCAACGGACCAGAAAATGTGAGATAATACACACTAGACCTTCATGCCGGCACGGACATAATTGACAAGATTTCCAAGTATTGTGTAACTAACAGAGTATAGGAGGTAGCCACAGACAATCAGACCCTTAAAAAATTGTTCTAGCTAATTAGGTTTGAATGTAAATTGGACGAAGCAGATGTATATGCATATTACCAAGAACTCTTTTTCTTTCGAAGAAAAAAATCTGAAACTCAACATCAAAAAACCCAAAGTTTCAAGTTCTATCATGAGCTTTAACAGAAAATACACCGATACATTTCTAATCTAGAATCTTTCTAAAAGCTGTATACTCTGAAGACTTTAACATGATAGTATTGACCACTCACAAAATAAGTAAAATTTTAAAAGAAAAAACATTTGAAATACACCCAAAAAAATATACTCAAAACTTAGACGAGGTAATTTTTTTCCAATTTGCTATACCTTTCCTACATAACAGTATCTGTTTGTATCTTCCATGAAGGATACACCATTGGTGCGCCCAACAAACATTAATTAGAGAAACCACGGAACCAGACAAGCTACAGTCAGATCAACCACTTAATCATATCATACTCCTTAAAAACAAAAACAAAAGCAAAAACAAATTTAGACACATTCCTACATAAATATTACGACTCATATACAAAAAAATTTCTATATTATAATATGAACTATGTGCTGTTCTTCACCAATCTGATAGTTAATTCAACATTATGTCGCACCGCTATGTCCATTATTCAAAATGCCGTCAAAGCTGAATAAATTTTATAAATTAAATGCAATAAAACAGGACAAGTGAGCATTCAGATAGACACCTGCACACACCTATACTTGATAACTGTGTTTCAGGTAGATAAACGAGAAATGTTTATTCCTTGTAAAAGAAGTGAACTGAATCTATTTCACTAATGAAATTAATTATGTATAATTTCCGCCAATCCTTTTCTTGCTCATAAGTGTACCCAATGAAAAATCTACATGATGTCGAGGAATGATTAATCGGTTGCCATCAAAAACCTTTCAAACCCACCAATGTGGTCATCAGTTAACCAACCGTCTGACTATGAGTCATAAATCAAATCAACTTTCCCTTATACCAAGTCCCATTGACTAATATGGTGTTCAATAGAGGAACCAACAGATTATTGCAATCACAATAAGGAAAAGAAGAGGCTAAATACCTAGATAGCCCCTTAAAGTTGGCGACTTTTGTAAATTAGACCCTCTAAGTTTAGTGACAAAAGTGTCTCGTGAACACTCGTACCTACTAAAGTGTGTGTGTCAATTAACGTTGCTGTTGGAATAATAAAAGCGCAAATTAACTAATGACAGATGTAACTTTTTATTGAAAAATTTCACATGGTAACTATATTTTTTAAAACATTAAATTCACAAGAAAGAAAACATACACCTTTCTGTGCTTCTTCAACCTCACGACCTCCCAATTCTTACTCTCCTGCCTTAATTACACTCCATCTAACTTCTAAAATCATCACCAAAACAGATCATCACCGCACACTCCACTACCGTACATCATCTTTTCCACTACTATTTTTAGCCTCATTCATGGAAAATCACAATCTCAGAAACTCAGGGATTCACTATGAGTGGTGCTTTAACATTGGAGAGGAAGCAAAGACTAAAGAAAAATAGAAGAGCAAGGAGAAAAGTCACCAAATTGGTTCAGGAGATGGCTAAGAATCTTGTAGTTAAAAGATTACATAAACCTCCTCAGGGTTTTCTATATATTTATGTATTTATTTAATGTTCAATTGGTCAAATATTTTAGAACATATTTTCTCCAGGAAAATAAGCTCCTTAAAAATGAAAAAAATAATTTTCCTAATAAAAGTAGGGGTGGGCATTCAGCTTTTTGGTTCAAGTTTACAATAATGTCCACCAAATATCAAATTAAAGTAGTTTGATTTGATTCGATTCGACTCGATCTTTAATTTAGGTTCATTGATACTTATAAAGAATGTCAACAATAAGAAAAATAATAAATTAAAAAAATAGTTTTCTTGATATATTAAAAGTGACAAGTAAAATTGAAGATACATAGTAGACAAGTATTAAAAGTGAATAGCAAGCTTGCTAGAAAAATAAGTCATGTAACTCCAAAATAAGCTACACATTTTATTCTTTACTAACCATGATTAATAATTATTAATCACTTTTATTACTCATTAATCATTATAATATACTCTTTCTTTCGTATGATAAAATACCATGTATTATTAATCTTCATCAGTCTCATTCATGAGCTTCTACCGTTAAAACTTGTGAGTTCAATTGCTATACAAAATTGACCTCTTGAATAGAGATTACTGGTTTCTAACATACCTTGATTATGGGTATCTTTCAATATGAATCAGATCTTTCATTTTGGACTACATAATTCCTTTTTATAAGTTTCATTTGGAGGGTTAAATATTCTTAAGATTGTTGAAAATCTTATGAAAAATACTTGATGATGAATACTTCTACGAAATTCTCATAGCTTGAGGCATGCTAAAGACGTTATTCATAAAATATTTCACCTGATAAAGGTGGACTCAACAAGCTCTTCTATATAAAACTAGGAGGACAGAAACTAATAAAAATTTAGTCAAAAAAATTTAGGAAAAGAAAACAACAAGAAGAAGAATATTGCTCTCTATTTTCCCCTCCCAACCATGAGTACATGAAAAAGTTTTATCGGAAAATAATTATCATATCTAATCCTTTGCCAACAATTGAAAGAGTAAAAACAATTAAGGTATTGAAGATAATGCATATCACATAAAACTCGCACTTGTCATCATTGCAATTTTGCGCCAAGAGGACAATGTGTGTCCTGATATTCATGAATGCTTTAAAAAATTGTCATAATTTCATAGGAGTGACACCACTCCATATCGGTCAAATAATCAAGTGTATTCTATAGAATAATACAAGTATGTCTAAGAGTATAACTCAATCTCACTTTGACTTCAACATTGTACGATATTGGTACATAGAGGAGGGACATAATTTCATAATGCTTACTTGATCAACTAATGACTTGTTGTTATCTATATCCAATGACATAGATTGTTTTACCATCATTGTTTATCTTCTCAAATTGTCAAAAGTTCCACTCTCATTGATGTTTGTCTTAGTTTGTGAATCGATCAAATTTACTTTTGACATGACAATTTTTCTTGACAATCATAATATACAAATATAAAATATGTTGATTTTATGCCAATTAAAATACTCACTGAGAGGTCTCTTAACCACTTAGTCTCCTCGGCAACCTATTTCAAAATTCCAATATGAATCTCGATATCTGTTGAAAGAATCAAATCAACAAAGGAAAAACGATAACTATAGGCATATTCAAAAATCATGTACTAATATTTTTTTTTAACATTCCCAATAAGTAGCAAATTCTGATTTTATAGTATCACTAAGGTTACATTTAATCACTTATGAGTTTATTTCATCTGAATAAAATGTAGTTAGAATAATTGTAATCTTCTAGTGCAAAGGAAAATTCGCTTTACAACAACAAAATTATAAAAGTTATCATCAAATTATAAAAACTGAAATATATACTTTTGAAACATGAAGCTATTGTTGCGTACATTTGATCTTTACTTCTACTTGGGAGTTCTCAGAGAATTAGGTGAAGACGAGATATAAATGCTTTAATTTAGCGTCTTTCCCTTGGTAAATGAGAAGAAAAAGTGTAAAATATCTCTTTACATTCACTGGGTAACTTTTTCTTGTTTTAGCAAAAACTCATTCTTGTTGGAGTCTTTTTCGTTGGGAATGGTCTAATAAAGGAGCTTTGGTGGAGTCTGTACGTTGCAAATTCATGTGGGGAGTCATTGAATTATTGCAAAAATATTATAAATCAAAATAATTAAAAATTTAAATTATTTTAATGATTAATTATCAAAATTCTATTTGTGTTACATAAATTGAGATAAAAACATAACATATAGCACGGAGCTTCAATATGTAGTTTATACATTAGAAGCAGCATGAGAAGTAGTTGGTATCAACTTAGCTTGTTAATGACATTTAGTCATTGCTAGGCCCAAATAAATTAACTAAAATTTACATAAATATACATCTTACGTTATTGTTATTACATAATATCCCATATAACAAACTAATTACAAATATCCCAAACTATTTACAAATATCTTAAATTTTGTACTTTCTATCTCTAAAATCTTCATACATACCAAAACAACCTTTGTACATCACTAATGCTCCTTAATATATGCCTACAATCAAGGTGCTTAAAATAACCATAATCTCACTATTCAAGATTTGAATTAACGATCTTCTTCTTCAATACCGCAATAAGTGAAAGACAACATAATTTCCCAATCCATTTGCCGGAGAACCACGTTGCCGGTGCCCCCTCCAATCCTTTTTTATCGGCGAACCACGCTGGTGGTGGTGGTGGTTCTTAGATATTATCCATTTTTGAAGGATGAACACGACCTCGGTGAACCACACCGGTGGTGTGGAGATTCTCCGATGTTCTTTAAGTAAGAGCATTGTTATACATAGCTATAGTATGTATAGCGGTAAAGTCGCGAAATCTTCAAGTAAGAAAAAAGTTGAAGGATTAGCACGACCTTGGCTTTCAAAGATTTTGTCATCTTCTTTTGAATCTATATTTTTTCTCGATTTTATTGCTAGCTTAAACATTGTTATGCATAGCTATGTTATGTATAGGGATAAAGTCTCTTTCTTTACGAGGTCTGCTCTAATTTCTACTCCATATATATTAATACGCAATCTATATAGTTGACCCATTTTGTAATTATACATGCAAGGGTTATGTATAAGAGTTGTTAGTGGGATGTAATGTATGTGGCTTGAAGTATTCTGATCTTATACATATAAGATTTATCTATAATGGGATTGTAACGTGACCCGATCGGGGGCCTTATCGTAATGGGCATCCTAAGTTCAATGCCAAGGCCGACATCAATACCGATCTCGCCCATTCCAATCGGTAGAAGCACCACAAAGCCTCTAACCAAAAGAGTAATATAATTCGATTAGGACATGTCCCTAACATAGCCAAAACCAATATCAGAAATAAACCAAAATGTCTAAAAGTGTCCATAACATGAAATAGAGTTTTTCGAAAGGATAGAAGCTCACCACTTTAGTCCAAATGTTATCCCCGAGTCAATCACTATGTAGGAGGAGTAGAATGGTCGGTTCCTGCATAGCGTGGGTATACAACTGTCAGTAGATGAGTTAACGGATGAACTCTAGCATGATATCAAGATAAGGATAAAATAATGCTATTTTAAACCAAGTAAAACCATTCATATGCACACAACCATACATGGTTATATATATATACATAACCATGCCAGGAAAAGAAACCGGGTTTAGCATGCATTTAAAACCTTTACCTGAGATGTGTGACTTTGTTGTTCTAAACTACCCATGGGCTATAAAGGTTTAGCTCCCCTTGCTGAAAGATCCCCAATGTGTGTAGCCGCGCGACCAGGGAAGAAAACTTTGGGATGACTAGCACATCCCCCAAAATATATTGTGACATCATGCACACAGTCACCACGACCAACCTTATATCGGCAAATATGAGTTTCCAATTTTGGTCCCCCAGGACCTCCACCTTCCATGGCTTTATTACACATCCCGCCATTAATGCGCAATTAAAACTAATTTTTAAATAACCAAATCATTATTCATTTATTAACCAAGGACATAAATATTGGTATCACCATTCCAATCCTTACTTGCAAGTATTATCCATAGCCAACCATATATAGGTTTAAGGGGACTTTCAAGTTTCCTTCTATTTACCATATCAAACCACTTGTTGAATACCATGTACTCGTCAAGCTTAACCCTTTAGCCATTTACCTTTCCAAACTATTTAAATCATGCATAATTTATTTACCAAGTTTTAAAATAAGCAAGAGTTTCACTAAAAGTAGTCAATGCAATAGACATATCTTTATAAGCATTTTGTCAAACATATTGGGGGCATAATATGACCAAAATCAATTCCAATTACCAGTGAAACATTCTCATGTAATTCAATTATCCAAAACCACCATTACTGCATATAAAAGGATACTTAAAACCATGGAAAACCATAACCAACCATTTAATATCAAAACCCCCAAATCATATTTGAAAACTAAAATTATACAATCAGTGAAATCATGGAAAAATTCATAAAAACCATGCCTTTAGATAAAATTAACAAAAAGGGGAGAGAATATTCCTTAAACCAAGATGATGATGGAAAGAAACCACCAAGACAAACCCCAAATCAATCCTCTAGTTAAAACCCTAGCTTCCCTTGCCCAAAAGCCTTTGAGAGAATTTTAGAGTGTTTAGAAGAGTTTCTAAGTATAAATAAATGGAATAATAGGGTAAATAATCTTCCAAGTAGGTTAGAAGTTGTGGGACCTTATTAGGATAAGTGGGGAAATATCTAGAATAGCCCCACTTAAGTTGTACCAAAATCCCGTCACAGGGATACCACTAATTAACCCTTACAAGTCGTACCATTACAATACGAGTGATACTCTTCACTCGTACCCTAGCCTTAACCTTTGGATCAAATATGTCCAACATACCACTCATTCAACCAATTTGTATCCAAAGCATACGAGTCATACCCCTCATCCGTACCCCTAAAAGATTTAGACATTGTCCATCATATGAGTCTTTGGTACTACTCGTACCCTAGCTTACGGCTCATGGTGAGCCACTCGTACTCATATCGAACCTAAGTGAGTAAATCTAAGATTATGTGAAGGATCCAAATGATCTGTCACCAATACGACTCGTACCCCTAAGTTATATCCATTCTAGTAACCAAAATTTATCCTACCAACCAAAAATGGTCAACATATGGCTGGACCATACCATCTGTACTGCAACATACGACTCATACCCATGAGTCATATTGGGTCCAGAGATCAGAATTCAGGAAATTTTCTACGGTAAAAAAATCAAGGTATTTCAGATTGTATGTATTATGCAATTTATATGATTTGCCGTAATGTTATATATTTCATATATAAAACTATTATTTACTGCTACTATTTTTTACCTTATACATTCCATGTTAACTTTTTATATATAGGTTTATGTTTATCTGTAATTACGTTTTACCTTATATATAAGCATGCTATGTATAAGGTTATGGTTAACTAAAGTTATGTTCTAAATTATACATTTGAGGTTATGTATAATAAAGCCAAATTTATATACATGTACGTCTTTTTACTTATCAATATAAGCTAAAGTTTTGGTGTTAAATTCTCTGAAGTTCAGAGAATTGCGATGTTCATATTGTTGATAAATTTTGACAAAAAATAAATCTTCAAGAATATTAAAATTAATTGCTTGAGAAAATAGAGAAATTTTGATCAATGAAATTTTTGTGTTGTTTGAAGTTTTTTGAATTTGATTTCTGATTTTAAGAATTCATTAATCCCAATTACAATAAGTGGCATTAATTGTGTAACAAATTAAAGGCGTCGGATTTTTTTTCCATAAATAACATTAAAATAGTTATTTTATATACACAGATTGTAATGTATAATAACAATCAGCAATGTATAAGAACATGAAATATTTGGGAGAGAGAAAAAATAAAGGCTAAAGTCATCGACAGACCCTCAAATTTATCCCAAAAATTCACTTAGACCTCTCAACTAAGGCCTGTACCTATCAGGCCCTTAACCCACCCAAATTTTGATCCAATCAGGCTTTTTTTGTCAATCAGCTAAAATCTAAAGTGTGTGATGCACACATACGCTGATGTGGCAAAAACAACCAATTAAAAAGTGATACTTGGCATTGAGGATCCAAATTATTAAAAAATAATTATAAAATTATTTAAAAAACAAAAATAAAAAAATGATTATTAAAAATAAGTTATAAAATTTAAAAAAACAAATTATTAAAAAATAATTAGAAAAATTATTTAAAAATAAAAATAAATTTAAAAAATTTGAAAATAAAAAATGGCATTGAGGATCCAAATTATTAAAAAATAATTATAAAATTATTTAAAAAATAAAAATAAAAAACTAATTATTAAAAAGAAATTATAAAATATTAAAAAAATAAAAATAAAAAATGGCATTGAGGATCCAAATTATTAAAAACAAACATGCAATGATCTTTTAAAACATACAGTGATCTTTAATATACAGTGATCCAAACATAATTTTTAAAAAGAAATTATAAAATTTTAAAAAAAACTAAAATGAAAAACTAATCCCAACCTTCCCCCA
>NC_061119.1:91294135-91300289 GCF_002878395.1 Capsicum annuum
AAAAACATACACATACACAAAATATTTGTTTAAAATCTACTTCAAGAATTCAAAAGGGGGTCTGAAAAAAGCCATCTTTATTAAAATTTTTCATAAAATGGTGATATTAATGGAGAAAAAAATGATCTTTCGTGTAATTTTGTCAACAAAAAAGTGATCTTTATTGTAAAAAAATTCAAGGAATGAAAAAAAAAGTGATATTTGTTGTAGTTTTTAAAGAAATGGTGATACTAATGGAGGAAAAAAAGTGAATTTTGTTGGAATTGTTCAAGGAATGGGAATAATTATGGTGGATTAAAAAGAAATTGTTCATGTGAAGACGCGGGGGTGGGGGACAACGAAGACGTGGGGGTGGGGTGGGGTGGATGATGATGAAGACGCAGGGTGGGGTGGGGTTAAAGGTGGAGGGGGGGGGGGGGGGGGGAGGTGCTGTGAAGAAGAAAACAGGGGGGGGGGGGGGGGGGTGTCTTTTTTAAAAGAAGATTAAGAAATTATAATAATTAAAAATTATATAAATAAATTAATTTAAATATAAATTTTTCAATTAATATTTTTTGGGGTCCTCAGTGCCACTTGGCACCTTTCTATTAGATAATTATTCAAAAAAATGTGTCTCACGCGCCCCTAGTGAGTGGACAACACGCAGAGTGCCATATAAGCAAAAAGGCCTGATTAGATCAAATTCGGGTGGGTTAGGGGCCTAATAGGTACAGTCCTTATTTGAGGGGTCTAAGTGAATTTTCGAAACAAGTTTAAGGGTCTGTCGATGGGTTTGGCCAAAAATAAGTAACAACTATTGTAGCAATCAAATTTTTAAGAATCCTATCACTGTCTCGGCAAGTATGTTTGGAATCAAATCGCCGAATTCTAAAATCATTCAATTGATTCAAAGAAGATGCCTTGATGATCCATTTGCAATCTTCATTACGACAATGAAGGGAATAGTTGATGCAAATTTAATAAAAAAATTAGTTTCAAAACATATATATAAAAAAATGACAAGTTTAGGTTTGTTTTTCAAAAAAACTGGTTACGTTAACAGTTTCCTATACATAACATGTTTATGTATAAGCAAGTCTAATGAATAACTATATTTTACCAAGTACAAAATTATACAAATGATTCATGCATAAGAAAGTTATTATACAAGTACAACTAAGTATAAGGTTCATTCTACATACATAACTAAGTATAAGTACAACTAATTATAATGTTCATTCCACATACTTAACTATGTATAAGAAAATTATTCTACAAGATCAACTAAGTATAAGGTTAATACGATTTCACATACATAACTCACTAATGTTTTCATATGTCATATACACAATAATTCTAAAACAACGTAACTACACATATGCACAAAGGACAAATATATATGTATGTTTTCTTAGTCATGTATTGAAAAATCTAAACATAAGGACAAATATATGTGTATATATTTTTTTATTCTTTACACAACTCACATAAACTTCAATAGATTTCCACATACATAAAAGCTTTAGCAAATCAATTCATTAAACAGAATGCATTACACCACTGCAATCCTATACGTAATGCAAAATTAACAAGAACACAATTATTTCAAAGTATAAGATTCATAAAATAATTGCATCAATTACCTAATGAATAACAATATCGAAAAACTTTGTGTATTTATAAGAGCATAAGTTTCAATTCATTCAATACAAAAGATAACTCTAGTTTCGCAATCAAACTCTAACTCTTCTTTTGACTTATCAGAAATTGATATGCACAAAGGATAAGTGAAAAATCCTAAAAAAAAAAATTCTTCAACTCTATATACATCCTCACTCCATTATCGTTTTCTTATAATAATTGATGAAGAATTGTCATACACGACATACCTGACCTCTATTTTTTGCTATATTCATCAGTATCTAGTTCTGATGCAATTGTCGAGATAAACCTAAAAAATGATATACTTTTTGAAACAACAATACCATCGCTTTTGTAGCATTCATATACTATTTCTGATTGCCAACTACAAAAATGCCTTAACAAATTTGTGATGTTCATATTGATATTGGAGGTTGCAGAAAAACAAATCTTGAACTAATGCAGGAAGAATTGGTAAGGGAGAAATATCAATTTTAATCAACTAAATTGTTGTGAGGTTTCAAATTTTTTTCAATTTGAATTACTGTTATTGATTTTAAGGTTTCACTAATCACTAATTTAATAATTTCTATTAATTACGTTAGATAATAAAGGTGACTGATTTATTTTCCTTAAATATAGGTAAGGGGCTGATTTATTTTCCTTAAATATAGGTAAAAAAACGGGTACCTTATACATAGGATGTAATGTATAAGGTGCATGAGACATGTATATGTAATTCTCAAATCTGGGAGAGAGAAAATGAATTCAGGAGAGAAAGTAATTAAGTACATAAAGACTACAATTTATGTTGTTTATACATAAATTAATCCATACAACACTCTGCTATATTTTGACTGTGCGGACCCTTTAGCCCTTTTGACATAGCCATTCTCATTATGATTGTGGTTTTTGTGGCTGACAATTTTTTTCATGTCCCATTTCTCCTATTCAAATTTCAAAAAATCAATTAGCATTAAATATTATTTATATTTCTTTCTCTGTTTCAAAAAGAATGACCTGTTTTGACTTTATATGAAGTTTAATAAAAATATTAAAAAAATTAGAACTTGTGATATTACATTAAAGTTATTTCAAATGTATCAAAATATCTTTTAATCTTGTGGTCTTAAACATACTATATGGAAAGTTGAAATTAATTATTGCCCAAAATAAAAAGAGTCATTCTTTTTTAAACAAATTAGAAAGAAAAATAAGTCATTCTTTTGGAAATGGAGAAAGTATTTGATATTGTTAATTTTAAAGTTGTACTTCTGTTTAGTCATATTTTCTATTAAAAAAAACTTAGAATTGAGATATGTTTTACTAGAGATAAATTTATAATCACTCAATTTTCAAAAACTAGCAAAATCGCCGAATTTAATTAATATATTTGAAACATACAATAATTTTCTCTAGAAATCAATATCTTGAAATATATAGTCACACATTCTCATAAATTATATCATATTTAAGAGCTATTAAATACTTTCTTGTTATATATATACCATATATAGTGAATGTCTACTTTACCATATATAGTGAATACCTACTTTACCGTATATTGTGTATGTCTATTTATGGGAAAGTTACAAACCCCAAGGTTAGTTTTCCCCTATAAATAAAGGGGTTTTGCTTCATTGTAATTCATCCCTCAAGAGAAGAAATAAGAATTACTCTATATTCTCTCTCTACTCTTTTTCTTTGTTCTTTATTATTTTATAACACGTTATCAATACGAGACTCTGCAAAACAAGGTGAGATTATAAATCTAAAGGTAAGGTTAGTAATTCCTTATGTTATTTGTCTTTTGCTACTAATGATATAATTATTATTGAATTTGAGGAAAAATATTTGGAACCATTTATGTTTTAAATTTATTCCTCAAGAATAATATTATCAAAAGGGATGATAATATGTTGGGTTTAAGTCTCATCGATTTATACCTAAGACCCCTTTATATGAGTAAGACGTTGAGTTTGAATATCAATGCACCATATTGATGATATTATGATGGCTAAGGAAAAATAATGGGTATTTGATAAAAAGTCATGAAACATATCCCATTAATATGCTCTATTCCATGAAGTGAATATGGTAGCATAAATCTGAAAGTTGAAAACTTGCTTCATTGTTGAAAGAAGACAAGTGATTGAATGCATGAATGTAAGTGTGGAGAGACAATATGATAATAATCATCAAAAGCGATGACATTTCAGACGCTTATTATGATTATAAGATATGCTAGAGAAAAATTTTCTACATCATATATATGCCTCAATTTGCTCCTGAAGTAGAAATATGATGAAAAAGGTTATAACATATATAAGCTAGCATAATTTGATAGGCTTAAGACGCGATTCTATTCCATTCTTGGGGAATAAGAATTTTGATTATTATAAGCACAGATCCTTTCCCTTGGGTGAATGTGGTAATATTTAGTAAATCTTATTAATATAAAAATGTACTTGATTATGATGGTATGACAACTCACCTCCGAAAGAGGCATAATAACCGAGTTGGGTTATTTTAAAATCTACTTCTGAAGTAGTAAATCTAAAATTTATTCATGTAATAGTAAATCTGAAATTTACTAAAGCAAAACCACATATCATGGTAAGCTTGGAGTTTACTAGATTAAAAGTTCATAAGTTGACATGAACCATTGCAATATCCCAAAGATGTGCATACTGAGTATTGAACACATATTGAAGAATTAGAAAATTCTTCATTACTTTTAATGTTGCTTTAAGTTGGTTGGACCAACTAATATTGGGATTGGATCCCTTAAAATCTAAAAAGTATAAAAGGTGAATATGGGCCCGTTCACCAGTCATGTGATCAATTAGGATGCATCAATATAAGATGATCACATGTACATTTATTGTCAACCTGTAGTTTGACATTTATAAAGTTGCTTGCTCAATAAAATTGAGTTAAGAACATAATTTTTAGATTATTCAATCAAGAAAGTTATCTTGATGATGATGGATTGGCATTGAATGCCTTCGATAAATAGCTAAACCGTCGCTAATGAGAACAAAGCTTCATGTGTTGGTCTGAAATATGATATGTTGCATACAATAACACTTGCATGCATTAGACCAATAAATTATGATTATTTCTCTCCCCTCAATTGGTTCAAGGTCATGAACCAACTATTCCATCTAATAGTTTTAATGTACGGTATACGACTAATGAATATGCCATGATACACAAAGATGGATTCCTCAAAGAAGTAGAGGATGTATGTTAGTTTTCCTAACATAAGGGAGAGATTATAAACACTATGAAATATGTTTGGAATTATTACCAGATCCTCATCCAAAAGAAAATTCAAGTCAAATGCCGAAAGCATCTCATATTAAGCGCAAGTGCTGTTATTTTGTGTTCCTAAAGGACAAATTCTGTGCATGCATGAAGTGTGATAGACTAATCGATTCCAAATGAAATAATCTTTGAAAAGGATAAGGAGCAAATAATAATAATAAGAAGAAGGCAATGTGCTCTTGAAGAGCCTACGACATGACACTTCATAAAACCTTATGAAAGGTTCAGGTACCTAAAAATAATGAAGATGAGATCTCAAAATGTTATGTTGTATTATGGACCAATACGAAATGATATATCATCAATATCTTTGATACAATATTGGCACAATATTGTGAGAGATTACGAGGATATGAATTCTACATTTATTTAAGCATACTGACGTAGAAACATTTATCAAGTGACCTGAAAGAATGCATTTTGGTAAGCATAAAACTTATTTGATTTGCAGTCCAGACACTTGAAGATGTCACACTTGACATGTTGGATATTGTCACTATAATCTATATGAAAATCCCCAAAGGATTCAAAAATGTTTGAAGCATATAAAGTTTCTAGGAAACTTGTTTATTATCCTTATAAGGGATAAATTGATGGTTTGAAAATTATTAGAACTCTTAGAGAGTTTTCAAAGCAATAAGATTATTTGCTGAAATGAGAAACATACCGAATTGGATTGGTCTTGAAGTACCATATCTTAGTCCAATTGGTGTACTAATTTATCTTGCAAATACTACAAGTCATGATATAACCTTTCGATTATTTTGTTAGCAAGATATATTTCTACTCCTAATAGGAGACATCAAAACGGAATAAAAGACATGAGCTTACTTTATTCTAAAGGTTGCAGTCCTGATCTTGTTCGCTATGTTGATGTTGGGTACTTATCTGACCCGTATAAAGCTCGATCTCAAATATGCTATCTGTTCATATGTAGGGGTACTGCCATATCTTGGAGATATACAAAGCAGTCTATCTAGCTACTTTATTGAATCTTTATGAGATAATAGTTATTCATGAAGCTAGACGAGAATGTGTATAGTTGAGGTCCATGATACATCTCATTCGAGAAAAATATGGTTTGAAATGTGTCAATGCACCCACAGTTTTATACATAGATAATGCAACATGCATAGCACATCTTAATGGAGGATTCATCAAAGGAGATAGAACGAAGCACACTTCATCAAAGCTTTTCTGTACT
>NC_061119.1:91300389-91306294 GCF_002878395.1 Capsicum annuum
TTCCAATGGAGTTGTGATATACGAAAAGAGCAGTTCAAGCTCCCAATTCCCATACCAAATCAGTACTGACCATTTTATCTTCCTGAACATACAGACCACTAAATTATACAGCTTAGTAGTTAAGAATTAAGATTAATCTTCAACAAAATTGTACTGATAAAGAACCTGGTTCTTTAGTCACTGTACATTTTTTGGGGACTATAAGGTAAATCTCGTTTCTTGGTTTTGTTGATTTTTGAATTTTTATAAACTTTTTCAGCGTGGGTTTTTGCTTTTAGCTTGTGGGTTGTTAATCCTTTTGTTTTTTTTAATGATTGCTTATTTTTTTCTTGCTGATAGATCTGAAGAAACCGAAGAGTGAAGTGGTTGTGGAGAAGATCCATGATTTCTAGCATTTTCTGAATCCCAAAAGCCCAAAAGAGACCCATTTTACTGTGCTTGCTTGTTAGATCTTCAGTTTTTTTGGTATAATAAAGTAGTGAGTTGGATCAGTTACTATTGTTTAATTTAGAAATGGAGACGTTTCTTGTTGTTGCTCAGCATAAGAATCATTACTATGATAGAACTAGGGATCAAGTTCCTGTTAGATTTGGTTCCTTTGGGTCACCTCTTTCTGTTGGTTTTAAAGAGATCAATTGCCGGAGTTTTGAGTCTGGTGTCGGTATACTTCCTACCCCATCAAGGTCATGCTCCACACCCATCAGTGGAAAAGCTAGAATTCCCGGTAGTTCATACTCTGAAGGTTCATACAAGTCGAAAAAATCAGCCTTGAGTAGTGCGATTTCGATTCCAATTGACATCAAAGTTGGTGATGGTATGCGAAAGGTAGAGTCTTTGAATGATGAATTTGGTTATTCTGAACTATGGGCTGGTCCAGCTTATTCGAATTCGCCGCCCCCTAGTTCTTTGCCAATCCCCAAATTTTCGGGTAAGCCTAAAAGGACGGTTTCCCTTGACCTGCCTAGTTCACCTTCTGATATTGATTTGCCTCCTTTTGCCAAATCTGCACCTGCATCCCCGACAAGGGAGCGCAGTCCATGTCCTGGAGTTTTATGTGATAGTACTGACTCTGCAACACAGACTCTCCGTCGCATTCTCAATCTTGAAATTATGGATTGAAGAATGTTTGGTGAGGGGCTAGTAAAGAATAAATAAGGCAGTTGTCTAGTTTGCAAGTTTGTTTTAGTAGATTGTATATAAGTGAATATATCAGTCTTTACCTTGACTTGGTAATAGTTGCTTAGGGTTTGTTGTGGTGGAGAGCAGCTTTGGTTCAATGGTGGAAGAGTTACAATAGTTGTTATAGTGGGTTGGTTGAGGTTATGAGAGATGATGAACAATGGCGGGTAGATCAACATTTCCAGGTAGATTGAAAGTTGATTAATCTTATGTGCAGACGTGGTTAAATTCAGTGGTGGTGCGACAGCATGGTGGTGTGTTCGAGGGGAGTTCGACTGACAGAAGAAACTATTTCAGTATTCAGTATATTGGTAGTTCTTTACTGAGCTGCAAGGATTCGTTGCGCAATGATCTTTGATGCTTTTTCAGATCACCACATTACCTGTGATGTTGAATTCTCATTCTTTATTATACTCTTGTTAAGAGGTTGTTCTTTCCTTTTGTCTTCATAATCAGTTAGGTTTTGAGTTTGTCAAACATATTGTACATATACTAGAGCTCCGATCAGATTTGGTAGACAGCTAAGTTTCAGACTTTTGTTTTATACACTGACCAAATTCTTGGCCCTCTATCTTGAACTTAGGACCCTTCTCTCTATTTCTTTGCAATTCAATATCAAAATACTACTGTGTAGTGTATTAGGTATCTTCTTTACTCCGTAAAATCCATGACGCCTGAATTGGCCGGTCAGCGATCATTTCATCAGTTTTTTTGTTTGTTTTCGTTAACCTTGAATAGGATCTGACTCAATACTTTCCCCCTCTCAAAGTTGTTTTCCCCTTCACCATTTTCTGTTTTTTTGGAATGAAAATTGGTAAGTGGGACGTAAAAGTTCAGTTATATCCTTTTCTGCTCCTACTCTTGGGTAAGTTGCCTATTGAACATTCCTCCGAATGGGTCTAATTAGTTCTCCTAAGTAGTTGGTCCAAATGTTTTTCTGCTAAAGGTTTCATTTTGCCTCGGGAGATTGTTGATCGTACCTGGCTTTTGACAAAGGTAAGCTATTTCCCTTTTACAATGGGACACACTTTTCTTTTTAAGAATGATCTTTAGTTCTGTATCTAACTCTTGCTGTGTGTGTTACTTATAAATTCTGTTTGCTGTTTTTTTCTGTACAGGACCTTGTTTGGAGTTCGAAGAAGATTGTTGAAGAGGCTGTTCTCTATGTTTTCTAGTTTGTAGCGTTACATCTTTCGTTGCGTCTTCACTATGGATTTTCTCCTAGTACTTGCAAAACTGATAATATGCCATGATTATCTAGTTATGTTATGTTTTGATCTTTGATCTATTAAGTCTACTTTTGCTGTGGCTGTAAGGTTATCCTTGGTGGCATTGACAGTGGTAATTGCTTTTCTGTTATTTGCATTCCCAGATTGTGTGTTTTCAGGGTGAAGTTATATTATCCCCTAAGAACTTTCAGTTGAATGAAAAATGTTTTCTTTGATTTTGGAAAGGACAGAAGATAGTTCATAACAGCCTGTTAGATTGCAATTTACCATTTCATAAGATAGCTAGCTGGTGCATGAGCGCCTTGAAGCTCTCAATGAATGGATGTGGTGGAGCTGTACTGCGCATCATTCTACTATATAATGGATTACATGATTGAATAATTCTGACGGTCTGTATGATGGCATTACAACATATGCCAATCCCTTCAATCTTTGTATGGGCCTCCTTTTTGAGGCTTCCAAGTTCTAGATACTCCAAAATGCTGTTATGGCAAAGAAAAGTGTGTGTTGGGTTGGGGGGGGGGGGGGTCAAGAAAACATATCTGGGTAAATTAATGGTAAAGATTCAACTGTTCTAATTTTTGATAAAAAATGGCATAAATTGGTATACCTATTAAAAGAAGAAAGAAGTGGTATGCCCATAATATGATACAAGATCTACGCCCCGTATTTTTATTTTATTTTTTGTGATTAATTAAGGTTTTCTTCGTCACCAAAGCAGTACTACAAAACGCAGTTTAGCCAAAACTCTGATAGCTGTCCATACTCAGAGCTTACAACATACAGAATCGCCATATAACTAGTTAGGATTAGTGGCACACGTCCTGCTTCCTAGGGAGGGTCTATGTCCCTCGGGCTTAGAAAGTGTTAATGGGTGCATGTTGGATTTTTTAAAGTAGTGTATTTTAGGAGAAAGTGATATGGACATGGCATTGAGTGTGGAGTGCAAGTGTTTCATCAATACCTCAAAACCAGAAAAAGCAAAAAAGGGATAGTCTTGAAGCAGTCATTTTGACATGAATAGCTCTAGCTATATCCTTCACTTTCCTGCTAGTCTCTACTCAAATACCCTTCGATTCCTCTTTTGCAAGGGAGCATGATTAGTTGAGATGAGCAGCCTGTGACTTGCCTTTAGTATTTCTTACATCCCATTATAAGTAGGGGCACAATTCAGAAATAGCATATTTATCTCCTTAATTATGAATTTCATAGCAACAGTTTCATAAATACATAATATTGTAACTTGTATTTTGTAGTTTTGCAAACTGTTGATACAAAAATATAAATCCATATGATTTTTACTGTCCTTATGATCGATATGTATTTTGTATTTTTGCAAACCGTTGCTATAAATACATATGCTACAAAATGTAATTTGATAAAAATATTGTTATTTTTTTATAATTTAATAGTATGCTACTTTATCTAGTTTTTCGTTATAAGTAACTAATGAATGGGCCCATCTTTTTAACTACACTAATAATTTGTTCCTTAGATTTCTCACAGAAGCCCATTTGTTGAATAGATTGTCTTTAGTTTCTGGATGAGCTTGATAGAACAGGTTTCTTGTGTCATCTAGCAAGGCTGTCACTAGTAAGCAATTTATCCAGTAAGAAAGGCCACATAATAAACTGTCTTTGACCTGACACAACTGTACATCTTTGCATTGTTACATCTTTCATCGATGACAAGCATTAATTTAGTCATAATATTTCGCTCGAGCTCGTAGTAGAAAAAGCAATCTAACATGCATAAACATTTTTTAACGATCTACTTTCGAGTTTTCCAAATGCTAGTTCATAGTTTGATTTTAAGAGGTTAGAATGCTATATTAATCGTATTTTTTTGTCATCAGTTGTGTTTATCCATTCAGTTCCATTAAAAAATGTCCTTTGCAAATTGTGAGTTGTGACCACTAAGAATTGAGATGTCAATAAGTTTCGGGTTAGTTAGTAGAGTACAGAGCCAAAAGGGCTCCTTTTTAAATTAAAAAATATATTTGTCATTTAAGTGAATTTTTGGGATGACACCTCTTAATAAAAATATTTAATAAAATATTTAAGAACATAAATCAAAAGTTATTATTATCTATTATTCTTTTGATTGTTTCTAAACTATTCTTCTAGAAAATTAAAAATAACTACGAACTTTATTAAAGAAAGGATAAATATGAAAAAAAAGTTAAAACAGTTTTTTTGATTTTTTGAAAAATTCACTTTGAATTATAAGAAAAGTTTTAACAATTCACTTAATTTGAATTAAAAGATGTATGTATTTGTCATTTAATCATGGGTGGATGCTATGTATTCTTTCGTTGATTTTTAATTGCTTACGTTTATTTGATTTGATTTAAACGCGGAATGTGATTAAGCATTTACCCATCTGTCGATTACAATAGATGCAATGGTAAGCTTTTACCAATGTAGGAGGTTGAAGTACCTGTATGCATTGAATCAATCTATATGAAGGCTTTAATTTTATTTGCTCATTAATTTTTTTTTTTTTTTGGTTCACGTAGTTAGTTTTGTACTGATGTATCCAACGAAGGCAAAACAGAAGGGGCTATTATCTGGAGATACATAATTACCTGTGAATTATTTGATTTAGCAGAATAATCTGTTTTTTTTTTCTTAAAAAGAAAAATTAGCAATAGTTTTTTTAACCAAATTTATACAATTCGGCAGAAACATAAAAATGGCACGCAAAAATTACACAATTAAGCTGATATATTTTTGGTATGTAACTAGTTTAAGGGTCCGTGCGTTGCACGAATGTCCTTTGTCGTGTTTAAATTTAACATAAAAATAATATGTGTAGGACATGCAACAATAAATAATATAAACACAAAGTGAGAAAACACAAATGAATGCAAGAAGATAGTTGAATCAAAACTGAAAAAAGAAAAAAAGTAGAAGTAGAAAAAACTTAGAATCAAACTCACAGTTTAATATTTCCTCTGTTTGAAAAAAGAATGATCTATTTTCATTTTAAATTCGTTTAGAAAAGAATGACCATTTTCATTTTTAATAATTTTTTAATTTCAACTTTCCACATTGCATGTTTAAGATTCTAAGGTTAAAAGATATTTTGTTACATTTGACATAACTTTAATTTAAGAGAACAAGATTCATAAGTCCTTTTTATTTTCTTAAACTCAGTGTCAAATCAAAATAAGTCATTCTTTTTTAAACGAAGGGAGTAATTTGATACGTCGTAATGACAGATAATTTTTTTCGTCTACTTCATTTGGCGGCAACAAACTTGTTTCGTACCATTTTTGATCAGAAAATTTCAACCGAAAGAGAAACATGAGAGATTATCAAAAGGAGAAAATTTATTGTCAATTATTGATTATATATGTATAAAGCATATATACTCTTTAAATTTATTAACTAAAAGGAACAACGCAAAATATAAAAGACGATGATAATGAATGCAAGAAGAAAACTTTAATCAATCATCAATCAAAATAAAAATAAAAACTAGAAGTAGAAGAA
>NC_061119.1:91306394-91308176 GCF_002878395.1 Capsicum annuum
AATCGATATGTGCGTAGGTGTATATGATTTGAGAGGAAGAGTATGGATGTGATTCTACAATATAATTGAGCAGCGTACTTGCTAAAAATGTTACCTTGTTTAATTTATTTATGTTTTATATATATGATTACTTCTTATAGGCAAGCAAATTGTCACATTTCGAATAGCTTAAAGTTAGAATTGATCTTTTTTTCCTTGTTTGGAACAACTTTGTGCATATTTACACTACTTGGCTAATGGAAAGGTACTTTGAGCAGTTAACCAACAACGAGGATAATTTTAATTTGTTTCGGCAAAAATGAAATAAAGGGTAAAATTATCCCATTTTAAAATGTATACAAATATCTTTGGACACTTTTTTCATATATAACTTTTATAGCAATAGCATGATTACTTGAAAAGTTCGTAACATGTTAATTAATAGAAATCAAAATTTGATTTTCACCTTAATGGTAATGCAGTTTTTCAATATGACCGAGCACAAGATAATGTACTACGAGTGAACCTCCCCAATTATCATAAGTGTAATGCCGCGAATCCTATCACGACTTACTCTTCGGGCAACGACTCCATCACCATCAGAGGCCCGGGTCATTACTATTATATTAGTGGTTTCCCGGGCCACTGCCAGACGGGTCAGAAGATTGATGTTAGGGTTCTAAAAGTTTCTCCACCCGCTGATCTCCCAAGCCCAAGCGCAAGTCCAAGTCCAGCTCCAGCAGTAGCCTCATCATCATCTACTACTAGTGCACATCTGATTGCACCTAGCCCAATCAGCAAAAGCAGTGCCGCATTGTTCACAAATAATGGACTTGGTCTTGGGCTTTGCCTTACTTTGTTCATGTTTGTTGTTAGTGCAGATTATTTACTTTAAGAAAATTGTACTGGGCTAATCTGATGTTGTAGTGGTAATGTTCATGGACTAGAGAATTTTGGGGATATACCCATTGGTTCATTGCTTATGTTTGGGTTTTTCTTGTATGGAGAAGATGAAAGATTCTAATTTAGAGTAAACTACATAAAGTAGAACTCTTCAGTAGGTAACTACTAGAACATGAGTTTTATAAATTATACAATCTGTTTGAGTTTCAGCCTAGATGCATAAGGTCGGAAAGTTGTGTTCGAGATACATGCGTCTTCCTTTCTCACTCGCTTCTCTCCTTCTATGTGTCTGCGTTTTATAATGTATTTTAATTCCAAAATTTCATGTATTTGTGTATATAGTAACAAATTTCTACGAGTGTGTCCAGTTCAATATGAAAGCATGTATCCAATATCAATTCTACCAGCATATCCAAAATCAATTTTATCTAGTGTATCCAATATCAATTTCATGCAGTTTATTTGGTATCAAATATATGGTGTATTTCATATCAGATGTAATGTATCAATTTCATTAGTGTATATGCTATCAATTTCATCCCGTGTATCCAGTATCAATTTCACCAGTGTAACTGATATCAATTTCATCCAATGTATTCGCTATTAATATCATTCAATGTATTTAATATCAAATATCTAATGCATTCTGCACTGGATACAATGTATCTAAAGAAAACTTCGACATTGTATCTAATACAGCTGTGGCAGATAGATACTAAGAAAATAAAGACGGTGATGATGTTGTATCTAGTGTATCTGTGCATAGATGCATATTTAGAAAAAAAATTAGAGAAGAAGAAGATACATGTGCTTACGCATAGATACATGCATATATTATAATCATGCCTTAACTAGTGGCTAAAATAATTTATCTGTGCATAGATATATACTTAAAAAAAA
>NC_061119.1:91308276-91359125 GCF_002878395.1 Capsicum annuum
AATTTATCCTTTTTTATCCATTCTATCCTTGCTATTAAATACTACTCCTTCCATCTCATTTTATGTATCGTCATTTGACCGAACACGAAATTTTAAAAATAAATTATGACTTTGTAAAGTTTACAAAAATTACCCCTCTTAAAATTTACTTTTTAATTATCTTTTCTTATAAAGTGAGACCCTCTAAAGATAAAATAAAAATAATGTCATTAAATAGTTACCAAATAAAAAAGATAACATTCTTTTTGAGATAGCAAAAAAGGAAATGACGAAACATAAAATGGGATGGAGAGAGTACTATTTATCACTCAATACATTTTTCAAACTATTAAAATTATTATATATAAAAAGATTACCCCTTTTATAAATTAATTAATTGTTTCTCAACTTGTGTGCCTTATCTTTTACATATAAACACATTATTTGCAACCACCGAATGCACAGTCCAACCCAACTTCAGTTTGATGGGAGGGGGCGCCTACACGAAGAATGCTCTATATTTGACTATTAATCAAATGCAATACTTTTACTATTCAATGTTAAATGAAATGTGTTCCTAAATGACAAAAACATCGTACGGCAACCACATGCTCAGCTCTAGCCTAGAATTTGAAGCAACATATTTGAAAACAAAATTTGGTAAATTACCCGGTCTCTCCATAACGGCCCTGGAATTTGCCTGCTATCATCACATTCGCTAAGTTGGAAAAATGCATTTTCAGGCGTCTTCTCTACTCCTTTTTTTTTTTCTATTTTTTCTCGTCTTCAGGCCAATCCAGTCGAGCGTCATTGAATGCAGAAAGCAGTTCGTGTAAATTTCAAGATTATCCCAACAGAAGTGTCACCACTACAGCTTCTACAGGATATGAAGAGTGACAAGGTAATATAAAACCAACAACAAAAGTGTAGATATGTGGAATTTTCAGTCATTTTAGCACGTATTTCCCACCCGGCTTTCAATACCTGTAAAACTGTGCTCAGTGTTCCCTTCATTGATAAGAACCACGTGTGAAACACCAAATACAACATACAGAGGGGGTTTCAAGGGCTAGCAGCTCCTTATGCTGATTACTATTTTTGCATGTTGAGATGTTTTTGCACTACAAATGTACACACCCAGAGATTGGAGCATCTCATGAATCGTAGCATCACTGCCTTGCCACTGCTACGACTATCAGACTAGAGGCCCATAAGATGTCTGACAATGATCATCAGTCATCCCAAGCGTCATCTGCAGCTCCCTCCTTTTTGATCATTGATGGGGCAATCATGTGCCTATAATTATCCTCCACATTGACCGTGGACCCTACTAAAGAGAGTTTAGACAGTTCACACCTTGCTTCTTTCTGCGCAGCAGCAGCTTCTCTCTCCTTTCTTCTTGCAGTCTAATAATGTAAAGAACAAATGAGGAAATAACAAAATTCCTCAAATAGTAGACAAAATAAATGAATCCCAGAAATGCTCCTCGCATGCAAGAAAAATAAACCACACAATAGCATGAGATACATAGTGAGAGAAAAGAGGAGCTAGATAGGGATACGAACAGAAGAATTAGATCCAAAGGAGGCATACCTTTCCCATAGCAATGGTCACATCATTGCCGGAACCAATATCAGCGATTGCTCTTCTTATTTGCGCCACAAGATACTGTGAAATTAAACAAAGCAAGAAAGCAGAAGTCACAAATGAATATCAAGGTATATGAACAAGCCAACAGAGAAGTGAGGGAAGACCATATCACGATCAGTGTAAAATGAAGCAGCTCGGCCTGTTGATCCTGCCCGACCAGTCCTTCCAATCCGGTGTACATAGTCTTCCATAGTCTAATTTTAACATAGGAACAGATATATCAAACTTTACACAGTTCCACGCACTGGCAACTGGTTAAAAGACCAATAATTAGGAGGATTCAGAAAGTCATCAGCATGGGCTCTTGTTTACTCAGATTCAAGGTACCAAATTGAATTTATAGACCTATATTAAATGGATAGCTGAAGATTTGCTGCAGGGAGAACTTAAGACGGCCAATAAAAATAAGACAGTGAATTACTGGAATAACACTGTGAAGAGAACAAAAATACCAATATTTGAAAGCTCTTCTATGAATGTGAAACTTCTAAATCTTATATTACATGGACTCAGGTATGGTACTATTCTAATATGGGTTGGAGTAACTATCCAAAGGTGTACCTACAATTTTAGCTAAGTTAATAGTGTTTTTCCAAAAGGAGTAGCTTTCGATGTCGGTTCTTTTTCTTGCAGTTTGTTATACCTTTGGGAGATCTAGGTTAATTACATGTGCAACTCCTGTGACATCCAATCCCCTAGACGCAACATCAGTAGCAACCTGCCAATCCATCATAATAAGTTAATTGCACAGATACATGGAAGTTCAAAAGGCATCTAAAATTATGTCAAGAATCAATTTTTTTAGAAAGGAAAAATCAAATTAATTTCATTGTAATTCGACACTGAATTGAAAAGGATTTAGCGCAGTTTGGTAGCACCTTTGTTTTGGGTGAAAAATTATCAAAGCCTGCCATCCTTACCTAGTATTCTCGTTGGGACTGTAACAACTAATCCATTGAGATAGATTCGAATTGGACATTCATTTTCATTTTTATGAGACTAGATGCATGCAAGTTGTACTGGGTGTTTGAGATAGATTCGAATTGGACATTCATTTTCATTTTTATGAGACTAGATGCATGCAAGTTGTACTGGGTGTACAAAAAAATCATTTTTCTTTACCTTCATATCTATATTGATAACAGAGCGCTCATAGGTTTGGCAGAGCTTGGGTCGTTAAAACCCAATGTTGTAGGTTCACGAAGAACCAAATTACATCGCAGATAACTGTCCACTCTTGTATGTGACCACAGGACAGTTTCAGATGGACAACATTGAAGTGTTGGTTAGAGATGATTCGCAGTAATTTAATTTTTAAAGAAAGCACAAATTTCTCTTTGCAAATAAAAGAAAAGCACTGAGAGTTTCATTTGGTGTAACGCAAACTCACATGTAAAGCTTCGCCATTTTTTTATTGCTGATATTGGAATTCATCAAAAACAGAGGCCTGCATTCCACATGCCTTCTTAGAAAAGAAGGGGACCTTAATTTGAAGGTGTGTAGGCAGCTTTACAGAAATGATTTTGAAGTAGTAGACTAAAAAGCGCATTTAAGATAGTAGTTGCTGTTTATAAAGTTTAGCTCCACCCAAAAAAAATCTCTGGGCAGCCCCAAAAAGCTGTTTTTAAACGTCAGAAAACTATTTTTTTAAGAGACCTTATTATAAAAAGACAAAGTTATCATATATTTTCAGAAAACTCCTGGTCCAAACACTCCCAGAACATTTCCTCTTCCTACAATTTAAGTAAATATATAAGCACCTAGATCATCTCTCTGCATCAAACGAGGGTGAAGTGGACACTGGCAGTCTATTCTGTTTTGGAAATAATGCTGACAGATCGCAAAAGGAGAAAAAAATAGATGGAACCACAGAAGAGACTACTTTTTTTAGATGAGACTAATTGATTTCAAGGAAGCATAATTTGTCCCAAAGGAAAACAAAAAAGGGTTTCACACCCTCAAGCACTACCAACTGCTTCGGATATCATTACTCCTATCATCTGACATAAAATCAGGGATAATGAAATTCACAAGTAATCTGTATCAACAAGAGAAAAAGCCATGAAATATTACAACAGTAGATGTTTTAAACATACCAAGATATTGATAGGTCCATGTCTGAATTCACGAAGGGCAGCCTCTCTTTCATTTTGGCTACGACCACCATGAAGTGCAGTTGCAAGCAAACCCTGCTGCATTAAAGCTTCTGCTACTTCATCACATTTTGTCTACACGATGATGGTGCATAGTAAAAATAGTTAACAGCATGCATTTATAGATTTTTAAAAAAGAGACTGAAGGTCTTCGAGAAGATAAATCAAAATTATAATAATGTCATGCAAGAACAAACTAAAAGCCCTTATCATGAACCAGGCCATAAGGATGTACAAGCTGAAAAAGCCCTAGCCATTCACAAAGGCATATAGAAGGGACTGCATAGTCATCACTCATCAGTTCTAAGAGGGAAGAAAATTATCGGATCAAAGGAATCCTTAGTCTTACTGTGCCCTCGAGGATCTCAAACCTGTGCTACAGACATGAGCCGCCTCATTCCCAACAATCAAGTGGCACAGACAGTGTAGTTGTAGTTGTAGTAACTGATACAAGAAAAAGAATAGTAGTTGTACTGAGGAGTTTCTCAAGTGCATACAATGGGCTTTGCTAATGAGCATGTCTGTTCTTAGCTGAATAAGACGGATCGAGAATGTAGCAGATCAGATTAGTGACAGATACAGGTAGGAAACAAGTGCTTGTGACATCTCTTACACTGAAAAATCCATTTAACCAGGAGCTGACTGGAAAAATACAAGTGTCTTCTGTATCTTCTTCAAGAACCTTACATTGAACAGCCCCTAATTTAGCCACCAAATTGAACTTTATGCAACTTAAAATAAACTCTTTAATACCCTTGCGCACTTTCACATGTATGCTACTTAATCACCACTAGTCCATTTCATTTAAATGCAGCAAGCATTCAAGTAAACTACTGGGACAGAATTTGTGGCTGATGAGATGCTGTTCTATCGGAAACAGCCTCTCTACTTTGTCGGAGATAGTGGTATGGACTGCGTACATTTTACCCTCCCCAAACCCCACCCCACTATGTGGGAAAACACTGGGTTTTTTGTTGTTGTTGTTGAGATGCTCCTTTTTCAGTTCATGTCTGTCTTGTAATGTTAAACTGACTAATTAGGTGCACACTCGGTAGCATCTTCATAGCACTAACAACTAAATCAAAGCAATTTATACATTACAAACATCAAACTACTACTATCTATTGTCAAAGAAAATGCATGGATATCCTAGTTAGAGAGAGAACCTAGCAGAACTAAAGAATCCACATAAGACAATTTCAACTAGTTGGAGCAAAGTCTTTGTAGTTGTCATGCAGGGACTGCCTAAGAACATTGGGGACCTAAACTTTATTAAAATGCTTCAAACTTTAAAAAAAAAAAAAAAAAAAAAAGAAGAAGAAGAAGAAGAAGAAGAATCGTATTCAGTAACATGATTCATGCTTTATAGTTGACCTGATTAAATTCTGATAAATAATAAAAAGCAATATACTATTATGAGGTAAAAAATACATTAAAGTTTTCAAATTCAAGGAAACATATAGTAGAAAATTAGAACCGATCAGAATCTAAAAGTTGATAACTTGATATCAAAATAAAATTTTATTATTTTAATTTATTTGATGCAATCATTGAGAACTTAAGAAAGAATAAAATAAATAATTTTATTGTTTTTCACAGAATAGCTAGCTTAATAAGAGAAACAGAACAGAATATAAAATGCAAATGTTATTATGAGAAGGAAAAAAAGAAGAGTATTAGTAGTAGAATACAAATTAACCATCCGCCACCATCAATACATTGGCTAAATAGTTTTCTTTTTTTTTATACAGATTTATAGCTTTTTACCATAAGATTTCAAAAGTTCATTTTAAAGGAAAATTATCATAGAATTAACCTATTACTTCCTTTGTACCAATTGATGTAGAATACTTTCCACTTTAGTTTGTCTAAAAGAATACTACTTTCTATAAAAACAATTTAGCTTTAAACTTCTCATTTAATCGGTGAAAGATGATTTATAGTCATATAATCTATGATTTATTTTAGATTACACTTTTTCTTGCACCACCATCAACGCCGGCGCAATTCCGGCGATCTCACTCCGGCGACCCGTCTTTTCACCTCTTTCTCGTTCTTTCTCTCGTTCTTTTCTTTCTTTATAACCCTTTTGCAGGTTATACAAGTGTAGATTCCGGCGACGACAACACTATTCCGGTGACAGCAACACTATTCTGGCGACCAATTTCGACCCCAAATTGCCAGAATCCAGCGACTCAATCAAGCAAACGGATCCAACCCAACTTCGATCAGGTGCACTCGCTCCATCTTTTCTAGTTGTGAGTATAGCTTTCTTGATTGTGGATGACGACTTGTTGATTTTGGTACTTCATAATAGTGTTTTACTTGTTAATCCTATTTGCGTTTTTGGCTTTTTATTGTTCTTAGTAGTTTTGAAGTGTGTTACCCTGTCTGATTACTGTTACTTATTTTACTAGCATATCTATTAATTGTGGTAGTATAGTTCCCGTTATTGACTATTGTTTATCAAAACTTACGTTATATTATTGGTTTTGTTGCTTTCTATATATTATAGATTGTTGTCTGTGTCCTTAGCATATAGTGGGCACAGATTCAAGCTCCTTTATTGATTTCATTATAACCAGTGTGTCCTTTATTATCTTTCTTCCTTTTTCTTTTTATCCTTTTTCCCCTATTTGCGTAGTGGTTGTGATTGGCGATGGTAGACTAGGGTCATGTCATAGGTCAGGGTTGGGAGGTGTTAGGTCTAGGTCGGGGTTGGGGGGTTGGTTCAGGGTCGAGTCTAGGATTGAGTTTGGGGTTGAGGACCGTAGTAAGGTTAGGTGAGATAAGGGCGTTTCTAGGTTGCGAGTTGGGTCTTGGAACATAGGAACTTCGCAGGGTAAGTCTATAAAGCTGGTGAAGATTCTTAGAAAGATGAGGGTGTTAGTATAGCGTGTGTCCAGGAAACTAAATGGGTAGGCACTAAGGCGAGAGATATGAATGGTTATAAGTTGTGGTACTCGGGTAGCGTGAGACATAGAAATAGGGTATGTATCTTAATAGATAAAGAACTTAGGGAGCAGGTGGTAGAGGTAAAGAGAGTTAGTGATAGGTTGATGTCTATTAAGTTGGTCATTGGAGGGTTTACGGTGAACGTTATTAGTGCCTATGCCCAGCAAATAGGTTTGGACGGGGAGGAGAAGAAGGAATTTTGGGAGGTTTTAAATGAGGTGGGGAAGAGCATTTCGAGCACTGAGAAGCTTTTCGTGGGAGGGGATTTCAATGGGCATATTGGGTCATTGTTGAGAGATTATGATGATGAGCATGGCGGTTTCGATTTTGGGGAGCAGAATGAAGGAGGAGCTTCTCTTTTGGATTTTTCTAGAGCTTTTGGGTTGTGGATAGCGAATTCGAGCTTACCGAATAAGGAGGAACACCTTATTACGTTTCGTAGTTTAGTGGCCAAGACTCAAATAGACTTTTTGCTTCTTAGGAAAGGGGATAGAGCGCTTTGTAAAGACTGTAAAGTCATACCTAGCGAGAATCTTTCGACTCAGCATAGGTTGTTGGTGATGGACTTGGTTATCAATAAGGGCAAAAAGAAAAGAAGTGTGGAGGCTTAGCCCACGATTAAGTGGGGTAGTTTGACTTTGGCTAGTGCTTTGGAAATGGAGAAGTTGAAGAGTAGGGGGGCTTGGGAGAGTAGAGGGGGTGTGGATAGTATGTGGGAAACGACTGCCAGTTACATTAGGGAGACCACTAGAGAGGCGCTGGGTGTCTCGAGAGGTCGATCCAGCAAACATCGAGGAGACTTGGGGGTGGAACGAAGAGGTTAAGAGAAAGGTGGAGTCTAAGAAGGTGGCTTATGCTAAGTTGGTTGAGAGCAAGGATGATGAGAAAGGTAGACGAATAAAGAGGAGTATAAGGTAGCTAGGAAAGAGGCTAAATTAGCGGTTACGGTGGCTAAGACAGCAGCTTTTGAGAGCCTGTATGCAGCTTTAGAGAAGAAAGGCGGAGATAAGAAGTTGTATAGGCTGGCTAAGCCAGGTAGCGGAGGGCTCGTGACCTTGACCAAGTGAAGTGCATCAAAGGAGAGGATGGTACAGTGTTGGTTGAGGATGCCCTCATTAGGGAGAGGTGGCAGTCCTATTTTCATAAACTTTTGAGCGACGAGGGAGACAAAGGTTTCGTGTTGGGTAACTTGGAGAAATCTGAGGAGTGTCGCGATTGTGGTTATTGTAGGCGTATCAAGCTTGAAGAGGTCAAGGGAGTTATTCCCAGGATGCGGCGGGGTAGGGCGACGAGGCCAGACGAGATTCCAGTGGATTTTTGGAAGAGCACTAGCGAGGCAGGTTTGGAGTAGTTGACAAGGTTGTTTAACATTATTTTTAGGGCAGCGAAGATGCCTGAACCATGGAGATGGAGTGCGATGATTTCAGTGTATAAAAACAAGGGAGACATCCAGAGTTGCAACAACTATAGAGGTATTAAGTTGATGAGTCATACTATAAAGGTTTGGGAAAGGGTGGTAGAGTTGAGGTGAAAAGAATCGTGACGATCTTTGAGAATCAGTTCGGTTTCATGTCAGGTCGCTCAACCACTGAGGCCATTCACCTTGTGAAGAGATTAGTGGAGTAGTTTCGGGAGAGGAAAAAGGACTTGCACATGGTGTTTATTAATCTTGAGAAGGCATATGACAGGGAGATTCTGTGGAGGTGCTTGGAGGCTAGAGAGGTGCCCGTGGCGTACACTAGTTCGATTCAGGATATGTATGATGGTGCGAAGACTCGTGTGGGGACGGTAGGTGGACATTCGAAGCACTTTCCAGTTTTGATAGGGTTGCACCAGGGATCAACTCTTAGCCAGTTTTTATTTGCCTTGGTGATGAATGTTTTGACGCGACATATTCAAGGGGAGGTGCCATGGTGTATGTTATTTGCAGATGATGTGGTACTGATTGACGAGACTCGGGACGGAGTAAATGATAAGTTGGAGATTTGGAGACAGAAAGGATTTCGATTAAGTAGAACCAAGACGGAGTACTTGGAGTGTAACTTCAGTGATGTGTTGTAGGAGGCTGGAGTGGTTGTGAAGCTGGACTCTCAGGCCATTCAGAAGAGGGAGAGTTTAAAGTATCTGGGGTCTATGATTCAGGGCAATAGTGAGATTGACGAGGATGTCACGCATCGTATTGGCGCAGGGTGGTTGAAATGGAGGCTCGCTTAGGGAGTTTTATGTGATAAGAAGGTGCCCCCGAAGCTTAAAGGTAAGTTCTACAGAGTGGTAGTCCGGCCAACTATGTGGCAGAGATGAGAATGTTGCGATGGATGTGTGGACATACCAAGAAAGACAGGGTAAGGAATGAGATTATTCGATAGAAGGTGGGAGTGGCCTCGGTGGAGGACAAGATGCGAGAAGTGAGGTTACGTTGGTTCGAGCACGTGATGAGGAAGGGCTCTTCTGTCACAAAACTCTATCTTCTATCACTCTAGACTCTGTTCTTCATGTCCCTAGTTGTCCTTTTTAATCTTGCATCTATTAGTCATTTGATACGTGCCCTTCATTATAGTATAACTTTTTTTTATAATCCTTTTCTAATGCACGACCGCAAAACGAGACAGACAATTGGCATAAGACATGAATCACAAGGCCTTTACTATCTAACCTTTTCAAATTCCTTCACAACATAATTCATTACAGACCCTCCCGACCTTATTCACAAACGTTTGGGACATCCGAGTCTATCCAATCTACAAAAGATGGTATCTAGTTTGTCTAGTCTACCCACATTAGATTGTGATTCATCTCAACTTGGAAAACACACCAATGCAACATTTTCACGCAGTATTGAGAGTCATTCAGATTCTATTTTCTCATTAGTTCATTCAGATATTTGGGGTCCTAGTAGAGTTAGTTCACCCTTAGGATTTCATTACTTTGTTAATTTTATTGATGATTTTTCAAGATGTACTTAGGTTTACTTGATGAAAGATCATTCCGAGTTATTTTCTATATTCAAAAGTTTTGTGCTGAAATACAAAATCAATTTGGTGTTTCTATTCGTGCTTTTCATAATGATAATGCCTTAGAATACTTATCCTCCCAGTTTCAGGAGTTTATGACTCATTAAGGAATCATTCACCAGATATCATGTCCATACACCCCTCAGCAGAGCAGTATAGCAAAAAGGAAAAATAGGCATCTTATTGAGACTGCTCTCACTCTTCTCATTGGATCCCATGTTTCACTACGTTTTTGGGGCGATGCAGTCCTCGCATCTTACTATCTCATTAACAGAATGTCATCATCTTCGATCCAGAATCAGTTTCCCCATTCCATACTATTTCCTTAGTCACATCTCTACTTTATCCCTCTTGTGTTTTGGGGAGCACATGTTTTGTTCAAAACTTAGCCCCAGTAAAAGATAAATTAGCCCCTCGTGCTCTCAAATATGTCTCTCTTGGTTACTGTCGAGTTCAAAAATGGTATCGATGTTATTAACCAGATCTGGGTCACTACCTTATGTCCGCCAATGTCAGATTCTTTGAATCTCAACCTTACTATACATCTTCTGATCATCTTGATATCTCTGAGGTTTTATACCTCCAGTCTTACCCACACCAATCTTTGAGGAATCTACGGTTACTTCTCCATCTCTAGCTGCAGTGCCACCACTTTTGAGCGCCTGACATTTTCCCTACTACGGACCTGACTCCTCCTAGCCAATCAGTTGCACTTCAAAAAGGTATAAGATCCACTAGCAATGCTAACCCACATTATACTTTCTTGAGTTATCATCATTTGTCATCACCCCATTATACTTTTGTATCATCTTTGTCCTCTATTTTCATCCCTAAGACTACAGGTGAAGCACTTACCCATTCAGGATGGAAACGGGCTATGATTGATAAGATGTTTGTTTTACATACGAGTGGTACTTGGAAGCTTGTTTCCCTTCCTGAACGTACATCTACTGTTGGTTGCCATTGGGTTTATACAGTCAAAGTTGGTCCAGATGGTCGAGTTGGTCGACTGAAGACTCGCCTTGTTGCCAAAGGATATATACAGATATTTAGGCTTGATTAAAGTGAAACTCTCTCCCGTGGCTAAAATAGCATTAATTCATCTTTTTCTCTCTATGGTTGTCGTTCATCATTAGCCTCTTTATCGATAGGACATTAAGAATGTTTTTCTGCATGGTGATCTTGAGAAAGAAGTCTATATAGAGCAATCACCTGGTTTTGTTGCTCAGGGGGAGTCTAGTAGCCTTGTATGTTGACTGTGCAAGTCACTCTATGGTTTGAAACAGTCCCATCGAGCCTAGTTTGGAAAGTTTAGCACAGTGATTCAGGAGTTTGGCATAATTCGTAGTGGAGCTGATCATTCAGTGTTTTATCGCTATTATGAACCAAATTTGTGTATTTATTTGGTGGTTTATGTTGACGATATTGTTATCACCGGCAATGATCAAGATGGTATCACTAACTAAAAGCAACATCTAGTTCAGCATTTTCAGAACAAAGACCTCGACAGACTGAAATACTTTCTAGGTATTGAGGTTGCTCAGTCCAGATCAGGTATTGTTATTTCTCAATGCAAGTATGATTTAGACATTCTTGAAGAGACACGAATGATGGGATATCGACCCATTGACACTCCTATCGATCCAAAGGCTAAACTTCTGGCAGGATAGGGGGAGCCACTCAGTGATCCTAGAAGGTATAGGCGGTTGGTTGGAAAGTTGAATTATCTCACAGTGACTAGACCTGACATTTCTTTTCCTGTAAGTGTTGTAAGTCAGTTTATGACTTTCCCCCATGATAGTCATTGGAATGCAGTTGTTCGTATTTTGCGATATATTAAGTCATTTCCAGGTAAAGGACTACTCTTCAAAGAGCGAGGCCATGAGCATATTATTGGACATACAAATATTGATTGGGCAGGATCAACCTCTGATAAACGTTCTACATCTGGATATTGTGTTTTAGTAGGAGGTAATTTGGTGTCTAAAAGAGTAAAAAACAGAGTGTGGTTGCTCGATCTAGTGCCGAAGCAGAATATCGAGCAATGGCTGCAGCAACATGCGAGCTGGGTTGGATCAAATAATTGCTGAGAGAACTAAAATTTGGAGAAACTAGTAAGATGAAACTTTTATGTGATAATCAAATAGTCCTTCATATTCCATCTAATCCAGTGTTCCATGAGAGGACCAAGCACATAGAGATTGATTGTCACTTTGTCAGAGAAAAGATACTCTCTAGAGATATTGTTACAAAATTTGTGAAGTCGAGTGATCAACTTGCAAATATCTTCACCAAGTCCCTCACCAGTCCTCGTATTAATTACATTTATAACAAGCTCGGTACATATGACTTGTACGCACCAGCTTGAGAGGGAGTATTAGAATATGAGTAGAAATAGAAATAGTATACAAAATCCTAATTGAAAAATGATTGTAATGTAGTGTCAATAAATAGGGAGTCAATGTAATTATGGAGACATACAATCCAATAATAATATTTTCTCCATTATTTCTCACACATCACATAAATTAAAATGAAGAAAATATTAATTAAAAAATAGGGTTTTAAAAAGTTAGGGACCTAACATTGCTTCATTTGCTTGTCCCCCAAGTCGTCATTGTTGTCATGATTACATTAGGTGCACGTTTGTCAAGTCTCTTTACTAGTTAGAACTTGTACCTCCGTGTAGCAATAAGTGTAGATTTAGGCCTCATTTATTTGCACTTATGAAGGTCTGAATCTTAATCATTAAAATTTGTCATCAAATCTGTTTATTTTGTAGGTTTAGATCTTAATCATTAAGATCTTAACCATTAACAACAACAACAACAAACCCAGTATATTCCCACGTAGTGGGTCTGGGGAAGGTAAAATGTACACAGTCCATACCACTAGCTCCGAAGAAGTAGAGAGGTTATTTCCGATAGACCCCCGCTCAAGACAAAGGACCATAGACAAAAACATAGAAAGCGAGCAAAATGATAAACTAACAGAGAGATACGATATCCACAAAAATAAAGTACATTAACAAACCAAGGACCCCCCCCCCAACCCTAGAACTACCAACCAAGCTACACTAAACCCTCCTAGCTACAGACTAAGACTCGACCACACACCTTATCCCTCTATCTTAATACTTTTCCTCCATACCTTCCTATCGAAGGTCATATCCTCAGTAAGCTGTAATGCTCCATGTCACGTCTAATTACTCCTCTCCAGTACTTCTTCGGTCTACCCCTACCCCGCTTGAAACCTCCAAGGCCAACCTCCCACACCTACGAACAGGGACATCTGTGCCCCTTCTCATCACATGACCAAACCATCTCAACCTCACTTCCCGCATCTTATAATCCACCGATGTCACTCCTACCTTCTCCCGAATAATCTCATTCCCAACCCTGTCAGCTCTCGTAAATCCACACATTCAATGCACCATCCTCATTTCCGCCAGCTTCTTAATAGGCCAACACTCCGCTCCATACAACATAGCCGACCGGACCGCAACTCTATAAACATTGCCTTTAAGCTTGGGAGGCACCTTCTTATCGCATAAAATTCCCGAGGCGACCCTCCATTTCATCCAACCTGCCCCAATACGGTGAGAGACATCCTAATCAATTTCTCTATTCCCCTGGATCATAGACCAAAGATACTTAAAACTATCCCTCTTACAAACCACCTGAGAATCCAACTTCACTACCATTAAGTGTGTCTTTTATGTTTCAACCACTTAATGGGTCCAAATAAATATGAATAATTAAAATCTGTAATAAAGGCTTAATATCATTAAGTTGTTAATTCAAAGATTTCTAACAAGATGGCATTTGACCAATTCCATTCATTCACCACTACCGTCGTCACCTACCATTATCAACTACAGCTTCCACCACCCACTACCCACTACCCACTACCCACAACCACAACCACCAACCACCAACCACCAACCACAACCGACAATCATCACCATTAGTTACTGCTGCATATGGCCAACTACTATCATTATTCACACAACCATTAGCTATTATTCTCAACCCAGTGTTGCCAAAGGCGTTTAAGCCCCATACGAGGCTCAAAACTTGTTGAGTGCTTTGCCTCACTTAATGTGCACTTCAGTGTCTGTCGTCAAAGCTCTAAGACAAACTTTTCCTTGCGAATGAGCATTTCCTAAAGAGGCAATGCCAAAGAATTGATATTTCACTTTACCGATTAAGAAAAAATTAATTTTATTATCCATATATTTATTTTTCATGCTTATAATTATTACTCTTACAATAAAAAAATAAAAAAATTAATAAATATATATACATACACAATAATTTTGGGATTTCCAAGAATTTGAAAATATATTGTTGAATTGGTGAGGACTAATATGCGGCTAAAAATCTTGAAGAAGAAAGAATAGATGCTTCGTTTATAATTTGGTTTTGAATTTGCTTGTCTTATGAATTATTGCTATTAAGATTATGGTATTCATATATGCAAATTAATATTTTATTGTTTTGATTAATTGGCGCCCTCACGTCTTAGTGAGTAGGCCCTTATTGCTTTATATCGCCTCACACCTCCAAAAACTGGTGTAAGCATACAAAACGGCTCTCATACGTAAGAAAGAGCATATCTCACTTGGCGGTTCTAGCTCTATTTAAATTTTAATACAAGACACTGCATTCCAATCCTTTTTCAAGTAGGATTCTATATACTATTTTGCAACCTACTCATATTCTAACACTCCCCCTTAAGCTAGTGCATCCAAGTCATATGTACCAAGCTTATTAAAGATGTAATTAATACGAGGATCGATGAGGACTTGATGAAGATATCTCCTAAGTGTTTTTTCTCCGACAAAGTGACAATTAATCTCAATGTGCTTAGTGCTCTCATGATGAACTTGGGCAATCTGTGATTTGGACTCCTTACCCATCTCATGAAAAAGTGATGTTTGATTTTCTAATCTCCTCATGGATTTTGAATTAATCAGAGGACTAAACTAAACTGAAATCAATGATGCACTTTTTGCAGAAATTGTACTGAACCATCGAAAAAATCGAAAGAGGTCTGAAAGATCTCACCGAAAAACTAACAAAAGTCGCTAGAGTAGGGTTCCACTGATCTAAATCCAAAACAAAACTAATGGAAAGGCTCACAAGGACTGGGCGAACCTATCAAAAAAAGAATTGTTGAAAAATTGGTTTGGAAAAGCATGAAATCAACAAAACAGTATTGAAGCTGCCAAACTATTAGATTTGACTATTGAAAAGCGGTCAAAATCTGAGAAAATTATATGGATAGAATTAGAACAATAGCGTGACCCTACTAGAAAAGATAGATTTCTTGAAAAGTGGCAAGAAAGTATCGCACAACGGTCGTGTGGTTAGATCTCGCCGGAGGAGATGATCTCCTAGGCGACACGTGGAAGTGCATGGAAAGTCAATTCATGACGGCGCTGGTTGTGGTTTGGTAGCAGGGTCTAGACCACCGGTGTTGGTTTTCGCAGAACACTGACAAAAAGTGAAACTACGTAAATCAGATCTAAGGAATTGCCGAAAAGACACGAAATTACGCAAATCAGATTTGAGCCACCGAAAAGACACACGGTGCAACACAACTCATATATGAAAAAGTAGTTCGGATGCACGGTGCAACGCAACTCAGATATGAAAAACTAGTCCAAAAAAATCTAAGGTGCTATACAAATTAGATATGACAAAGTAGTCATCGAAAAGATGCATGGTATTACGTAAATTAGATATGAGAAGCCACCGAAAAGAAGCACGGTGGCCCAACTTTTGCTAATATAATCATTGGCCAGATGGACGGCTATGAGCTATAACCACATACCGGTTGCGGAAGCTTTTTTAAAAAAAAGTTCTATACCAAGATCATAAAGGCTCTGATACCATGTGAGAAATCTAAAAGAAGAATCTTATTAAATTGTTGTATTACATAATTACATGGAGACCCTATTTATAGATACTACATTCCAATCCTTATTCAAGTAGGACATTACATTGCAATCCTTTTCCAAATAGGATTCTATATACGATTCTTTATCCTATATATTTTCGCAGTAGACATTTCATGTGTTCAACACTCTCTCTCATGTAATAGTTTTAAGAATTAATAATGCTCCATATTCAAAGTATAAGAGTTCTTTATTGTTAATTGTTTTTATTTTCAATTGTTAGTATTTTACTACACAATATGTTTCAACGGTATCAAGATTTTAACATTAATATTAGTAATTTTTATATGATCCAAGATCACATAAAAATAGTCTCTCTCTCTCTCACACACACACATATATTAGTACTACTATAGAAGTGTGGAGGCACCTCTTCGTCGTCATACCTACTTGCTTCGTGATTTTACTATATCACCCCTAATTAATTACTATATGCCATTTATGTATTAGAAAATTAATATATTTAATTAAAAAAAGTAAAATAGACATTTATGACATATCTGTTTCAGCTGCTTTAACCGTAAGTTTACTATATCACTCCTAATTAATTATTATAAGTCATCTAAGTATTAAAAATTAATAATATTTAATAAAAAATATAAATATACATAACATGATAAATTAACTCTTGATGTTTTAAATTAACATGGCATATTATATGAGGCTCACTTAAATTTTTTTCACAAGTATTTTTAATAGCAATTTTGTTATATCACTTTTAATTAGTTATTATGAATTATTTAAGACATGTTTGCTGCGCTACTTCAATCGTGATATTTGGTCAACTCCCGAAATTATATCAACGTCACTTAAATTGGAATAGAAGAAAACAGTATTATAAATCACAATAATTAAAAACCTAAATGATTTTAGAAATATAATTGACTATCAATCAGAAAGTTTGGACAAGGAGAGTACTATAAATTGCAATAGCTAACAGTTTAAAATGGTAAATTACAATGTCAAAAAAATATTATAAATTATAATAGCTAACAACTTAAAATGTCTAGAAACATATTAAAAATATAATTAATTATTTACATTTATTTGTGTCATATAAATTGAAGGAAAAAACAACATATATTGCACGGGCCCATTGATATCTAGAGAGTGTGTATGTGTATATATATATATATATATATATGTATGTATGTATATATTCCATTCTTTTGTCCAAACAATTACTGTTTGTGCTCATAGTTACATCTTTTACATTACATTTCTAGTTTTTATCTTTTCTTCATTAGTTCTTTCTTCTCTAAAGCCCATATTTTAATTATTTTTGTACCTTAAAGCTCCAAAAGACTACAGCGCTATTTTGTGCTTTTTGCTTATGAGTACTCCGGGGACTACTCTGGACCAGTTGATTGATTGACTATTGTAAAACATTAAAGAACTAAAATAGGATAATCTGCATTCTCAATAGACTCCTTGATAGCATCCACGGTGGCTATCAAGAAGATGTTTATGGTGAAAGAAAGATCCGAGAATGAGCCTAAGAATTACGGTAACAAGTGGGCTTGGTTCTACCCATATTTCATGATCAAGTTCAAGTCCAAGGATTGCCAAGCTTTCTAAGAAAAGGGTAATATCCCCCTGATCCTTAGGTACAGTATGTAAACACCAAAAGTACAGGATTGCTAAACAGTTTATTTAATGCTTTCGAAGGGAATGCTTTGTCCTCAAAACATCTCTGATTTCTCTCCCTCCATATTGTCCACCAGATACAGGCAGGGACAATCTTCCATCTCTCCTTATGTCCGGACTGGTTTCCATCTCTATTCCAACATGCTAGCACTTCAACAGTGTTTCTTGGCATGGACTAACTAACATCCCTCAGGCCAATGAATCACTGCCATAGCTTCTCAGTTACTATACAATGCGAAAAAAAGATGGTTTATTGTCTCTATCTCTGATTCACGAAAAAAAACATCTGGAGCATAACTGTCTACCCTTTTTCCATTTAAGTTGTCTTGAGTCAGAACTGCTTGTCTTGCAACTAACCAAATGAAACATGCCACTTTCCGTGGTATAGTCCCTTTTTTTTTTAACTTGGTAACTTTCTGTGGTATCGTCCCCTTGCAGATCATTTTACAGGGCCATAATTCCTTTGCTTGAGTTGATGGATCCAGTAACTTGTAGGCTGACTTTACCTTGAAATTGTAATATTTCTTCTCCTTCCAAACTAATCTATCTTCCTCACATGTAAGGTGTTTGTCTTGTTCCAAGATATTGTAGAATTCAGTAAGTCTTTCCTCTTTGCAATCGTCGAGGAACCTTCTGAAAGTCAAATTCCAGCAACTTGTCGTCTTTCTCCTTCCACACTAATCTATCTTCCTCACATGTAAGGCATTCGGCTTGTTCCAAGATATTGTAGAATTGAGTAAGTCTTTCCACTTCCCAATCATTGAGGAACCTTCTGAAAGTCGAATTCCATCCTTGTGAATTCCTGACTTCTGAGAATTGTAGCCAATTTTTGCTGATTAAGATTGTAGATGTCGGGAAACTGTAATCTCAAGGGTGTATGTCCCACCCATATATCATTCCAAAACAAGGTCTCTACCTTTTCCCACATTGATTTCAGAGTTACCCCACAATTTGGCCACTGATTTCTGATAGTTCTCCATAGACCCACCCCATAAGGATTTTTAACTTCCTTAGTGGTCCGTGGTCCTTCCCTTCTATATCTTGCAATGATGATTTCCTTCCATAAACTCCGATCATCAGCTGCCAATCTCCATAGCCATTTTAACAAGAGACTCTGATTTTGGACTTTCAGAATGCCATTTGACCAAGTGATACTTCTTCTCACCTTCACCATTACCTTGCCATAAGAAATTTCTTCTGGTAGCATCCAACGTTTAAATGATCTTCCCCGGAATGGGAAAGAGAGACATCATATAGGTTGGCATGGCATCAACAACACTGTTGATCAATGTAACTCTGCCACCCAAAGATAAGTATTGACTTCTCCAATTAACCAGCTTCTTCTCACACTTTTCTACCAGATTTCCAGATGTTGAGAGACTTACTCTTAGCTCCCAGAGGCATGCCAAGATAAGTTGCGGGAGGCTCCCCTATCTTAGCACCTAAAATGTTTGCCAGGGCACTAATTGATGGAACTTCATTTACAGGGTAGCCAAAACTTTTTCCCCAATTCATGTGAAGTCTAGATATAGCTTCAAATAAGATAAAAATTAACCCTGAGGTGTTTTAGTTGTTCACTATCTGCATCACAAAATACCAGTGTATCATCAGCATATTGTAAGTGGGAAATGACACAACCAGTGATTCACCCACATTCAATTTGAAACCATTGATCTACTATTCGCTTGAGCAGTCTTCAACATATCACTTAGACCCACCATAGCCAAAATGAAGAGAAAAGGAGATAAGGGACCGCCTTGTCTCAAACCTCTTTCAGAAGAAAAGAAACCAGTTGTTGAGCCATTGATCAGAACAGAGAATTTCACTGTGGATATACAAAACCTCATCCAGTTTAACCACGAACTTCCAAATCCCATCCTCCTTAGTGTTCTCGACATATATTCCCAATTCAAGTGGTCATAAGCTTTCTCTATCTCTAACTTGCATAGAATTCCTGGGACTTCGGAGTTATTTCTCACATCAACGCATTCATTAGCCACCAAAATGGCATCCATAATTTGCCTAGCCTTTATGAATGCCATTTGTTGCTCATCCACTAGCTTTGGCATCACCTTCTTGAGTCTCTCTGTCAGAATCTTTGATATGATTTTGCAGAAGCTCTCAATTAGGCTGATTGGCCTGAAATCCTTCAATTTAGATGCTCCCACCTTCTTAGGGATCAAGTCTATGAAGGTGGCATTGAAGCACTTTTCAAAGTAACCCTGTTCATGAAAATTTTGAATGGCATCTACCACTTCCACCTTTTTCACTTTCCAACAATGTGTGTAGAAAGCCATTGAAAAACCATCAGGGCCAGGGGCCTTATCACCTACACATGAAAATACACTGTCTTTTATCTCGTGTTCTTCAATTGTCCTTGCAATAGTGCATTATCCTCTTCACTGATCATAGGTTGGATTCCAGGGTTGAAATGAGGTCTCTGTGATGTCTCAGTGTACAATTCCTGATAAAAATTGGTAATTGCAGCTCTGATCTCAGCTGGTTCAGTTATAATGGATCCATTGATGTTCAATTTGTCAATATTGTTGCACCTCTTGTAACAGTTAGCAGTCCTTTGAAAAAAAATTGAATTCTTATCCCCTTCTTTTAGCCAAAGGGCCCTGGACCTTTGCCTCCAAGTCATTTCCTCCCTTTTTGCATTTTCCTCAAACTTCACTGTCAAACAGCTCTTAGATAGGACTCATCATCATAAAGCGCTCTCTGATCTCGTATCAAGTCTAGATCAGCCAACTGGTTCAGAATGTTCTGTTTCTGCATTCCTAGATTACCATTTAGCTCCCGTTTGGCCATAAAAAATTCACGTTTTGCCGGAAAATTACTTCACTTTAGTGAAAATTGGGATTTTTGTCCATGAGAATTCCAAATCCAATTCCAAATTGTTTTTGGAAAAGTGAAAACAAGTTTTACTTGTTTTCACTTTATTCCAACTTCAATTTCAACTTTATTTATTGTTACAAAAAACCCCATTTTTTTTTAATTTTTACAACACCCTATTAATTTCATTCAATAACCGGAGTTAAATGCCTAACTACCACATTGTCCACTTCTTCCTACTTCCAACGATAAAAGACCTCAAAATTGAAGGCAACTTCAATTTTTTTCTTCTTCCTCAAAATCTCCTAATGATACAACAAAACCTTAATTCGTCTATTCTTGCGACTCTTTACGTGACACCAACAACAAAGGCAACATTATTGTCTCCTCTCACGTTTGGTTGTATCTTGTAGGTAAATTAGTTAAGTTGGTGATTTTGATATTTTTTTAAAAATGAGGGTATAAAATTATATTAAAAAAAAAATTTCCAAAAGTCTAAAAAAAATTCAAAAAGACATGGCCAAACACAACTTCAACTCCAATTCCAATTCCAACTCCAACTCCAACTCCAAAAAATTTTAATTTTCATGGCCAAACACCTACTTAATGTTTCGCTCCACTCGTTCAGTTTGACTTTCAGTAACTTCAGCTTGCAAGATAGTATATAATCTAGTCTGCCCACAAAAGTTACAGAATTCCACCATTCTTTCACTTTTTCATTAAAATCTTGAGTCTGCAGCCACCAATTCTCAAATTTGAAATATGAATTTGATCTCTCCCAGTTACCACATTCCAACAGCAGGGGGTTATGATCCGAAGTCACTCTAGGGTAAGATTGATTGCTTAATCTTTCTAAAGGAAAATTCCCATTCCTCGGAGATCAGAAATCTATCTAATCTTGCTGCAATATCATGTGTGTCCCCTTTCCTCCATGTAAAGCTACCACTTAGCAGTGGTAAGTCTTGTAGATCCATGTCCTCGATAAATTCAGAGAACTCTTCCATTGCTCTGTTGAAACTGTTACAATTCTTCTTTTCTGATGGAAATCTTGCCATATTGAAGTCCCCACTTACCACCCATGGTTTATCCAAGAGACTCCTCACAGCCCCCAAGTCCCCCCAAACTTCTTCCCTTTCGTTTCTACAATTGGGTGCATAGACACTTGAAAGATGCCACCCATAGTCTTGTGTTTTCCCGGTAAATTTACATGTTATACAGTAAGCCCCTACTTCACAAACACCGTCCTCCCAGATGCTGCTGTCCCACATAATAATGATCCCCCCTATCGTACCACTTGCCTCCAATTGTGCAAACTTAACCTTCCTGTTTGCAGAGATCTCTTTGATAATCCACCCTATATCTCCACTTATTTTTGACTCCTGGAAACAATACACGTCTGCCCTCCATTTGCTCATCAAGTTCTTGATCTGCAGCCTCTTTCTTGCTTCATTAAGGCCCCTTACATTCCATGATATTATGTCCTCTTTCATTTACATCATCTAAGACCCCCCAACTTCTTGTTCCATAACTCACAAAATTACTAGTTGGTTCCAAGTTTTTTGAGTTCTTTTGGGACCTTGCCATCAATTGCCATGAAAAGGTTCAGAGCCACTTCTTCACATCCATTAAAATGCACCCCGAATTGTTTACCGAGTCTGATTATATTCTGCTGGACCCACAAAGGAATTTCGTTCTCTGTTGCTGAACCAGTTCCTTGCTCAACCGAATTCAAAGGTAAGATATCCTCCAATGTCCTCCACCCTACACCTTCTCTTCCAATTGCATGTTTCTTTCTGCGTATGACTCCACCAATGTTGTTTCATCTGTTGGGTGATCGACATATCGCCGTCGTCCCTCTGGTCTGCTGTGATTTCTGTCAAAACACCTTCCTCTTCATGTTCTAGTGTAAACAGGTCACCCTCTCCTTCGAGTGCCAGCTGAGTTCTGGTATTTGCTTCAATATCATCCAGAAAAGGCTCAGAAGGCCTTTCGAAATTGCTGGGCTTCTTTGCACTTACGTTAAATAGATGTTGGGATAGTGGGTCTAAGCCCAATGTTCTAATTACTTTTCCCTTCAATTTATTTGAGTCACGTGCCCAGTCACATGCACCATATTGAAATTCAAAATCTTTTGAGCACCCCACGTGATGGTTCCTGTCACCAGCTGTGATGAAACCCAAGGGCCCCAAGGCCTTTCACAAGGAGTCGAGCTTCAAGATTGGCAAGGGTTATTCATGAAGTATGATGCACTTGAGTGCATTATGGAGTACTCCCAAGGATTACATGTGTTTGGGATAGCATTTGAAGGAGCATACGTTGAGAAGGAGGAGGATCATGCTTTTTGATGAATTCTTGAATTCATCACAAAAGAGAATATCCAAACAAGGTCCTTACCTAATTAAGGGTAGAAATGTAATAACATAGGGTCTTCTTTATTTGCTTACCATAAACAGCTTCTTTTTATGTTTTGAAGACTTAGAATTTTCATAAACCAAAAATTCCTTGTATTAAGAGATTATGAGAGCTAGCTAAGCTTTTAGTTGTTACTTGTTTTGGAAAGAAGAGTTGCTTGGGATATCAATTCCCTTGAGATTCTTCTTAGAGTTTAGGTGCTTTTTGGGATATTTAAAAAAGGTCACTTTAATTATTAAAGTTGGTTGTCTTTAATTCTCCCAGACCCCACTTGATAGGAATAAACTGGGTATGTTGTTGTCTTTAATTCTCAATTTGTGTCTATCTATTTATCTTCTCTTGTTTCTTTGATAAATTCTCTTATCCTTGTCTAAATTGTATTTTATTTCTTCTTGTACATCTTAGTTTTCTTTTAGAGGTTATATCATTTGGTATCAAGAGCCTGGATTGGGGTTGTTTTTACAATCCTATGTCTTGGGTTTGGTATTTTAAAAAAAAAAATCCAAAAATCACAAAGAAAAAACGAAAAAAACTTTGTTTTGATTTGTTGTTTTTGAAACTAGATCTTGATTCCTTAGTATTTTTTGAACCTAAATCTCGAATTTCATTCAATTTGGAGGTGTAGAAGTGAAATTGCAATTGAAGGGTTTCAAATTTTTTGAAATTTGTCAATTTTGAAAAATTGGTTAATTTTTGGCTTGAAATTGATGGCTAAAAATTAATGGGGCTTGTTCGTGGTGTTGAAAGGAGCGCGTGGTTGAAAATTTCATCGAATTTGGAGTAAAAACGAAGGAGTTATGAAATCTTGAAGCTTGGGATTTTTCTTGGTGTTACTTGAGCTTCTTCATATTGTTCTTGGAGTAGAAGGTTGAAAAAGTACAATTTGATTCAAAAATCACCAAGTCAAAGTTGGTGAAAGGGTTATTGGGCCCACTTATGGAAATTTGAAAAAAAAAACTATTCAAAAAAAATTAATTTCCACATGGCGCTAAGTCAGCAGCCAAATCAGCAGTCACCTCTAGTCAATAGCTGCCACAATAACAAAAAAGTTACGGCGTTCTAGGAAGGGCCAGACACTTGCTAAAACACCCGAATCAGTAAGCTTCTAAAGCTCGGTGTCCTGGGAAGGACCAGACGATTGCCGGAACGCCCAAACTAGTAAGCTTCTAAAAGTGTCCAGACTCGCAGTTCTTTTTTCTAAACCTTCTTCCTTCGATTGAATCACTTGTTAACTAGTTTTAGAACATCAAATCATTTCCTTGATCCTTCAAACTAAGTAACAGCAAGTAATTCCTTCTTCTTTTGTTACTTCATTTTTTGAGTCCAATTTTTTTTGTGTTACTTCCTTTTTAGCTTTTCTTCTTTATTTTCCATTGAAACTTCTTGGTTCCCGGCTTAGCGCTTGAACATTCATTCTTGAGTTGACAAGAATGAATTCTTAACTTTCAAGTAGAAATTGGACCCTTGCAACTCATCGGAGCTAAACAGGTTATAACCATTAGCCGAGGCAATTTGTGAGGCGAACACAAGTGATCAACGCTTGCAATTCCATGGTACTCATAGAGGTAGAGGAGGAAGACATAGTTCTATCCCTCAATTGGGTAGACAAAGGGGATTTCAAGATCAAGAATTCCATGATGATAACTATGGTGAGGATCCATATGGGCATATTGGGCCTCATGGCCATCCTTTGGGTCGAGACACGAATCTTAACTTCATCAAGATAACCCTTCCATTTTTCAAGGGTGAAAGCAACCCCAATTTGTTTCTTGATTGGGTAAAACAATCTGATCGAATCTTCTTGACTAATGAGATGTCTGAGGTGCGGAAGGCATCTTATGCTATTGCTGAATTTGAGGGGTTTGCGTCTACTTAGTGGGAACCTAGAGTGCAAGCTAGGAGATTGCATGGTTTAGCTCCAACTCCCACTTAGGAAGAACTCAAAGATATCTTAACGCGTAAGTAAGTCACCGATTGATATCACTAATAGCAACTCAAGAAGGTTTACACCTTGCAACAAGGCACAAAGAGTGTGGAACAATACTATGATGAGTTCCAACTTGTGAAGATGAGAATGACTTTGACGCAGATCCTTTGCATGCTATGACACGATACCGAGTAGGGTTGAGTAAAGAGATTGCTTCCAAAATGAGACTCCCCAATTATCGTGATATTGATGAAACTCTTGAAGCGGCTATTGAGATTGAGTTGGGGCTCAAGGAAGAGAAACTTAACAAGTCAAGAGGCTACAAAGGGTCTTAGAACTACACCGAAGAAAGGGGTCTTCCTTTTCCACTTGGTCAAAGAACAAGGGTACCACACAAGAGACGAAGAAGCCATTGGTCCAAACCACTCAAGTTGAGAAGACCACTTCCAAATCCATTTTAAATGAATGAGGTATTTCTCCTAAGCCCCTTCGATGTTTTAAATGTCAAGGATTTGGTCATAGAATGAGTGAGTGCCCCGATCGAAGGGCACTTGTTGTCATGATTGATGATTCTTGTAATGCTGATGATGTAATCTTCTTGAGGGGAATGATAATGAGAGTGCTCATGAAGTGGGGGGTGATGACGATGAAGAGAAGAGTAAGGAATACCGCGATGTTGTTGTTCCTAGAGGGTTTACTAAAAAGGCCTAGTTCATCAAGGACATGCCTCAAGAAGGGGAGCTCATCCTCCCAAACTATGTAGTGAGGAGGACAACGATAAGCAAGACCTTGGATGATCAGAACCAAAGGGAAAACATTTTCTATTCTAAGTAACTCATCAAGGGAAATGTGTGTTCCTTGATAATTGAGGGACGAAGTTGTGGTACTATTGCAAGTACTACTTTGGTGGATTTTCTTCACCTTCCTACTACCAACATTTTACCCCTTACAAACTTCAATGGTTGAGTGAATGTGAGGTGTTAAAAGTAACTAGGCAAGTTATGATTAAGTTTAAGGTTGGCAATTACCAAGATGAAGTTTTGTGTGATGTGGTGCCAATGCAAGTTTGTCACCTCTAACTCGGTCAGTCGTGGCAATATGATAGAGCTATTAATCATGATGGTTGAACCAATCGGTACTCCTTTAAACGTGGAGGGCATAAACACATCCTACATCTTATGACACCAGTACAAGTTAGTGACATGTACCACAAGTTGAGAGAGCTGAAGGAGAAAGGCAAGGTTGTAGATGCTAGTAGTGAGGTCAAGGGTGTCGTGGAGGAGAGTGAATGGAAAGGCAGTTCTAAGAGGAAAGAGAAGGTGGCTTATTTGGCGAATTTTTAAGGAGATTAAGGATGATAGAAGGAAACGCATCTGGTGGTCCTTCTCATGCATAGGTTGGAGGAAAGCCATCTGGCAGTCCTTCTCATGCATAGGGACTATTTTTTGCTTAATAATGAACTAACTTCTTCTCTTTCTAGTTTTATTTTTTTCTCTTTTGTAGCGTTATAAAGATGTGTTTCCCTCGGAACTTCCAAAGGGATTGACCCCTATAAGGGGAACTGAGCATCAAATTGATTTCATCCCGAGCTCCCAATTGCCAAACAAGTCAGCTTATAGATCCAATCCGAACGACACAAAGGAACTCCAAAGGCAAGTGGATGAACTTCTTGAGAAAGGGTGTGGTGCGGGAGAGCATGAGCCCGTGTGCAGTACCGGTGATTTTGGTTCCTAAAAAGGATAGCACTTGCCGCATGTGTATGGATTGTCAAGCCATCAACAAAATAACGGTAAAGTATCGCCATCCCATTCCTCGACTTGATGACATGCTTGATGAGTTGAGTGGTTCTTGCATATTCTCTAAAATAAATCTTAGGAGCAGTTACCATCAAATCCGGATGAAACCCGGGGATGAGTGGAAAATGGCCTTCAAGTCCAAATTTGGTCTCTATAAATGGTTGGTGATGCCTTTTGGCCTCACCAATGCTCCTACTATGTTTATGCATTTAATGAATCATGTGATGCTACCTTTCATTGGTAAATTTACGGTTGCATATTTTGATGATGTGTTGGTGTATAGCAAGACCATGGATGAATATGTTGCTCATTTGAAGTGTATGTTCGATGTGCTTAGGCAAGAACAACTCTATGCTAATATGTCTAAATGCTTTTTTGGTGTTGATGAAGTTGTTTTTTGGAGCTTTGTTGTGAGTTCAACGGGAGTTGAGGCTGATGAATCCAAAATAGACGATGCTATTAAGAATCGGCCAACTCCGACGTCCATTGGTGATGTGCGTAGTTTCCATGAATTGGCTAGTTCTTAGGTTGTTTGTTAAAGGATTAGCATTATAGCCGCCCCATTGACTAAGGTGATCCGAAAGGACACATCCTTTTTTAGGGTAAGGAACAAGCAAGGGCCTTGCCACCTTGAAACAAATGCTTAGTTCCGCACCGTTGTAATTATCCGACTTTGATAAAACCTTGAAACTGAATGTGATGCTAGTATGTGGGAGTTGGGGCTGTTTTGATGCAAGAATTAAAACCCATTTCCTACTTTTGTGAGAAGCTTAGAGGTGCGTTGTTAAACTACTCCATCTATGACCTTGAGTTTTATGCCTTGATACGGGCTTTGAGAAATTAGCAACACTACTTATGGCCGAAGGAGTTTGTTATTAGGACCCATCATGAGTCCTTGAAACATCTTAGGTCACAAGGAAAGTTAAACAAGAGGCATGCCAAATGGGTTGAATTTCTTGAAACGTTCTCTTATGTGATTCATTACAAAAAGGAGAAGGATAATGTAGTGGTGGATGCTTTGTTAGGGAAATATGTTTTGGTTTCTACTTTGACTTCTAAGTTGTTGGGTTTTGAGAGATAGAAATCATTGCACCCGAAGGACCCTAATTTTGCTCATATCTACCAAGATTGTGGAGCATAGGTAAGGGACCAGAAGCTCAAGGATAAACCTACCACCCCATTTGCTAAATTTGATGGTTACTTGTTCAAGAACAAGCGACTTTGTGCGCCTATGAGCTCTTAGAGGGAACTTTTTGTGACAGAGGCACATGATGGGGGGTTTGAAAGGGCATTTTGGTATTGACAAGACATTGGGGATCCTTGAATAACATTTCTATTAGCCTAAAATGCGTAGTGATGTTGCTAAAGTTTGTGGTCAATGTGTTGAATGTCGTAGGTTACTTTCCCATGGCTTATATACCCTTCTCCCCACCTCTAAAAAAGCCTTGGCTTGACATTTCTATGGATTTTGTGTTGGGATTGCCAAGGACTAGGAGGGGATGGATAGCATCTTTGTGGTTGTTGATCATTTTTCCAAAATGGCTCATTTTATTGCATGTCATAAGTGTGATGATTATTTTCATGTTGCATCTTTGTTTGTTGAGCATGTTGTCATGGTATTCCTCAATCCATAGTGAGTGATAGGGATCCTAAATTCCTTAGCCACCTTTGAAAGGAATTGTGGGGTAGACTTGGAACAAAATTGTTGTTCTCTACATCATGTCACCCACAAACCGATAGTCAAACCAAAGTTGTGAATTGCACCCTTGAGTATATGCTTCGAGCCATGGTCAAAGGAAAACTCATTATCTTGGGAAGAGCAATTGCCTTTAGTTGAATTTGCATATAATCGTGTCATTTATAATCCTATTGGCATGTCTCTATTTGAGGTTGTTTATGATTTTAACCCCTAACTCCTCTTGATCTAACCCTTTTGTCTCAAGATGTTGTGTTAAGTTTTGATGGTAACAATAGTGCCTAGGCCATGAAAGCTTTGCATGAGAAAGTGTGACTTCAACTTAAGAAGAAGAATCAAGAAACAGCCAAGAAAGTCGACAAAGGGCGAAAACTAGTGATGCTTGAACCGGGTGATTGGGTTTGGGTCCATTTTCGAAAGGAAAGGTTTCCCAACTAAAGAAAAAACAAAATGCCTAGAGGAGATGCCCCATTTGAAATGCTTGAAAGGCTTAATGACAACGCCTACAAAATTGATCTTCCCCCGGATTACCAAGTGCATAATACATTCAACATTTGTGATCTTTCTCCTATGGATGTGTGTGATGAAGATCCCTAGAATTTGAGGGAAAATTTTTTCTCAAGAAAGGGAAAGAAAGGGAGAGTGATGCAACCAAAGGCCCCCAAGGCCTTTTACAAGGCCTTTCACAAGGAGTCAAGCTCATGAGCTTCAAGATTGGCAAGGGTTATTCATGAAGAATGATGCACTTGAGTGCATTATGAAGTCCTACCGAGGATTCCATGTGAGAGCATTTGACGGAGCATACGTTAAGAAGAAGGAGGATTATGCTCTTTGATGAATTCTTGAATTCATCACAAAAAAGGATATCCAACAAAGCCCTTACCTTATTAAGGGTAGAAATGTAATAAACATAGGGTGTTCTTTATTTGCTTATTATAATAGCTTCTTTTTATGTTTTGAAGACTTACAATTTTCATAAACCAAAAACTCCTTGTACTGAGAGATTATAAGAGCAACTAAGCTTTTAGTTGTTCCTTGTTTTGGAAGGAAGAGCTGCTTGGGATATCAATTCCCTAGAGGTGCTTCCTAGAGTTGGGTACTTTTTGGGATAATTGAAGAAGGTCACTTTAATTATTAAAGTTGGTTGTCTTTAATTCTCAATTTGTGTCTATCTATTTATCTTCTCTTTTTTCTTTGATAAATTCTCTAATCCTTAGTCTAAATCGTGCTTTATTTCTTCTTGTTGTATCTTAGTTTTCTTTTAGGGTTATATCAAGCTATCGAAAGCATAGACATTGTGGCTTCCCCATTGTGTATAGACCTCTGGATCGAAGCATTGTCCCTCTTGTTATCTGCGACCTTGTTGCCTTCTCCGGCAAAAATTCTCGTCGGAATCTCTTCCCAAACTTGTATGATGAAACCAATGCCCTCAAAAACTATTTTCACCTCCTTCGGGATGGGAATCCATTGTTCTTGACGAGTATTCTTACCCATTTTAGGTGATTACGGAGTTCTGTTTCCTCTTCTGTTTTCATCCAACCACCTCAGATTTCTCCAACTGCTTTAAATACTTTGTGACCACAAGTATAGTGGAAGTCCTACCAATCTGATCCAAGATTGATTTGTGGTAGCCCCAGACTGAATTGCACCGGCAGTCGGTCACAACCATTGTAGTCGTATGCCCTGATTCTTCCACAACCATCTTCCTCTAAAGACATGTTCTGCCTGGTGGCTGATGCGAACTCAAAGAGGACGCGATTGTAACCCATCTCGTATATATTGAGGCCATGTGATTGGTTCCAACTCTTGCTTGCCCATCGACGAACTTCTGATAAGATTGGGATCTCGGAACCAGCTCCTGCCTAAAAGTTCATTCTGAGCTAGATTGAGGCCACCCTCAGTTCAGATGGTGTCCTCTCTCTCCTTCGCGTCTTCTGTATTAACCCCTCTGGAAGCCCATTTACTCGTCTTGACAGTCTCTGCATAAATATTTCTCTGTCGGTCATTCTGAAATTCTTATGTACTGTCTTGTGGCTCTGTAATAAATGAGCTTATCAAGTTTGGCGGGCCAGGTCCTTTCAGGAACTTTTAAGACAGCTCTGTTATTTCCTTGTATGTTAATAATGCTTATATATCTCCCTTTGTTGAAGTCCCTTGCAAAAAATAACTGTGAAAAGTACTCCTGTTTCTTCCATCTTCTTACTACATTTCCTTTTGCCTCGGATGCTTCCTTAAGGATCTTACAGATCCACCTCAACGACTTATGATTGAAACTAGCTCTGCACATTATGGTTCTTCTTCTCTCAGTCCAGTGATATGTCACTTGATATATTGAAAGACTTGAAACCCATCGCAAAAAAGATCATCTTTTGTAATACCCCAAGTTTTCAAGCTCTAGACCCATCAAAGGAGAGGCTATTAAATTAGCTTTCCAATGCCACAAGTCTTGCCTTGATCCGATGTCGTGGCGAAAAGTTATGGCATATTGTTCAAAGGCAATGTCAAGCTGTCAGTGGTAACGGTTCAGGCAACGACTCGTTACTAGACGTAACAAGTCGTGACCTAGACTCGTTACCATGGCAGTGAGTGACCCAAGAATTCAGCTCAGTGGTAACGAGTCCAGCACACGACTCGTTATCAGACATAACGAGTCGTCGTGTGGACCCATTGCCACACCATTGAGGAATCCAGAAATTGAATCTCAGACCACGACTACTCCCAACGACTCGTGACCAGACCTAACGAGTCGTTAGGAGGGGGAGTCGTAATCACAACAGAAAGGGCCCAAACCTCAAAACCTCAGATCACGACTCAAAACCTCATGTCACGACTCAGACAACGACTCATGACCTATCATAACGAGTCGTGACGACTGGAATCAGATATCCCTGTATGATTTTAAAAGGGGCTTTTTGGTAAATCCCCATTTTTTAATCCCAAACCCACGTCGTTTGGGCACTCCAACATCAGCTATTGAGGAATTAAAGTTACCCTAACACTCCATAAACTCCAAAATCATTACACTTACCAAAAAGGAAGCGATTATCCTCTTCTCCAAAGCAAACTAGGGTTCTCCAAGTTCAAGCTCAATTCCAAGAAATTTTGCAAGAAATTTACCTTCAGGTATGTGGAATTTCATCAATGGGTCCCTTCTACCCATTGAATTCCAAGAACTCTTAAATTCCCAAGCAAAATTCCCTTCCCTTTTGAATTGGGTTCCAAGTCAAATACGAGTTTCTTTGCTCTCATCAGTTTATGTGTGTAATAAATCCATGAATATTTGTTTTCCCCGAAATTAGTGATTCCCCATGTTCAAAATCATGAATTTCCCCATCATGACAAGTTGAGTTTGTTGACTTTAAATTGTGAAATCACCCTAACATGCTCCGTAATTGTTATCATGTTCAATTGCAGTAATCAAAGTTGCTGGGTTATGAACACCCAATACCTAGATAGTCATACATAGATCAGTTATCATGTTATGAGCCATTCAGATCATGTTTACGTTGCAAAGATTCAGAATATTATCGTGTTTAGCATATATCAGTTATCAGATCATGTTAAGCAGTTATCAATTATCAGTTTTAGTTCAGTTGGGAGTAGTACTTAGCATCGAGTGAACGCATGGATAAAGGCTCACCTGTCAGTTGAGGACTGAGACCTTTAGTAGAAGTCCCTAAGTTCCAGAACTACGGCGCCACCGTGGGTTATGAGGGGTCACCCACCAGTAGAGGACTGACACCCTAGTCCTTCGGGACATAGTTTAGTGGATCTACGCCAACCAATGTTGGTACCCTTGACAAGGTATTAACACCCTTCCAACTGGGGTTACAGGTTGGACCCCGATATAGCTCAAATTGAGGTATGTTGATTATTATTAGCCCCCACAGTCCTCAGTTCAGTTCTCAATTTATGTTCAGTCCGGTTTGCTTGACCAAGTGTTCAGTATTCAGTTAATCAGTCTATCCAACACATGTTTATACTTGGACTTACATTCAGTTTATATGTTCATGCATTCATGTTCAGTTTATATATACTAGTTAGCTTCCCATCTCGCATACTCAGTACATTCAAAGTACTGATCGCATACTTCTTTGGGCTATATTGCTCATAATATAGGTTCGGACGCTCAGTACCCAGACAACTCTTAGCACATCCACACGCCACTCAGCAGCAGTTTTGGTGAGTCCTCATCAGTCGAGGAATGGTTATCAATTGTTTATTTTCAATACTTCATTTACTTCAGTCAGTCGGAGTTAGTTGAGGTTTTGTCCCATTAACTCCCTATCAGTAAAGGCTTTCAAACAATCAGACAGATGTTTAGGTTTGAAGTATTGTTTTGAGTCAGACATGCTTACTTCCAGCTTTGGATGATGTCCCGTATATCATTATTATTATTCCATCAATTATTTTCATTTCATCTTTTCCGCAGTATGCTATTATCTTTCAGAAATTATTGTGTTATGCCATGGGTTAGTTTGGGGTCACTTGTGACTCTAAGCAGCGTGTTACGACTAGGGGTAGTCTCGGATCATGACATTTTTCTCCACTGTCTGTCGAACCAATTACCAAAAAGCAACGTGAAGAGGAATGGACGAAAAGAAAGGACAAGGAAGAGAGTAAGAAAGAAAGAGGGGGAATCCGGTGACAAAAGGTCAATGGAAAGGGGTTCTTCCCTCTAGAATTGAAGAGAGAGACTATGGGGACTTGTGCGTAGGAGATTTTTTTGTAGGATGTTTTTAATGTCCACAAAATATATAACTTTGCGAGTTTCAAGGAAAAGAAAAAGAAAAAAAAGCAAAAATACAAAAAAAGTCTTTTTGTGTAGCTAAAAGGTAAGCTACATAGCCCCCCCTAAAAAAATGAGAGGCAAAAAAACGAAAATTTTATTAAAATAAAAAAAATGAGACAATTCAAGTTCTTGCAAATTAAGTTGGTTTTAGAGACTCTGGGCTTATTGTGTTCCTTGGTTTCCAACATCAAGAAGGAAAAACAAGAGGGGAAATTTGGAATTTTTTTTGTTGCACAAATTTATTTTTGAATAACCATAGTAGAAGAGGTTAGACAGGCTGTCCGCAGGATGCGAAGGGGTAGGGCGACGGGGCCGGATGAGATACCGGTGGAGTTTTGGAAGTTCGTTGGAGAGGCTGGTGTAAGGTGGTTGACTGGATTGTTTAATGAAATCTTCACGACGGCAAAGATGCCCGAGGCGTGGAGGTGGAGTACCATGATCCCTCTCTATAAGAATAAGGGGGACATTCAGAGTTGCAATAACTATAGGGGGATTAAGTTATTGAGTCACTCTATGAAGATCTGGGAGAGAGTAGTCGAGGTGAGGCTGAGACGGATAGTGTCTATTTCGGAAAACCAGTTCGGATTTATGCCCGGCCGCTCGACGACGGAGGCAATCCCCTGGTGCGAAGGTTGGTGGAGCAGTATAGGGAGAGGAAGAAAGATCTACACATGGTGTTTATCGACCTGGAGAAGGCATACGACAAAGTCCCCAGGGAGGTGCTTTGGAGATGCTTGGAGGTGAGGAGTACCGCTGGCATATACCAGAGTAATTAAGGATATGTATGATGGAGCGAAAACCCAGGTGAGGACGGCGGGAGGGGACTCAGAGCATTTCACTGTCCTGACAGGATTGCATCAGGGATCTACTCTTAGTCCCTTTTTGTTTGCGTTGGTGATGGATGTGTTGACGCGGCGCATTCAAGGGGAGGTGCCGTGGTGTATGCTTTTTGCAGACGATGTAGTTCTGATAGATGAGACTCGAGGGGGTGTGAATGACAAATTAGAGGTGTGGAGGCAAACTCTTGAGTCTAAAGGGTTCAGGGTGAGCAGAAGCAAGACAGAGTATGTGGAATGCAAGTTTAATGACGTGAGACGGGAGAATGAGGTAGTAGTGAAGCTGGAAGCACTGGAGGTATGTAAGAGGGATAAGTTCAAGTATCTTGGGTCCGTGATCCAGAGTAACGGTGAGATTGACGAGGATGTCTCGCACCGTATTGGGGCGGGATAAATGAAGTGGAAACTCGCGTCAGGGGTGCTGTGTGATAAGAAGGTGCCGCCCAAGCTTAAAGGCAAATTCTACAGAGTGGTAGTCCGTCCGGCCTTGTTGTATAGAGCGGAGTGTTGGCCAGTTAAGAACTCCCACATCCAAAAAATGAAGGTGGCAGAAATGCGGATGTTGCGCTGGATGTGTGGACTGACTAGAGGGGATAGAGTTCAGAATGAGACTATCCGGGAGAAGGTTGGTGTGACTTCAGTGGAGTGCAAGATGCGGGAAGCACGATTGAGATGGTTCAGACACGTGAAGAGGAGGGGCATGGATGCCTCGGTCCGTAGGTGTGAGAGGCTAGCGTTGGATGGTTTTAGGTGGGGTAGGCCGAAGAAGTACTAGGGTGAGGTGATTAGGCGGGACATGGAACAGTTACAGCTCACCGAGGACATGACCCTAGATAGGAAGGTCTGGAGGGCGCGAATTTCGGCAGAGGATTAGGGCCAGTTTGGGTCGCTAGTGTAGGGAATTACTTGGTGGGGGTTTTATTCCTGTTATGATTCCGTGTTCCGTGTTCCATGTTTTATTACGAATCTGTGTGCTTTCCTCTGTTTTATATTACTTATGGGTGCCGTATTTATGTTATGTAATCTGCTTCTGTGTTTTACTATGTGTTTGTGTGGTATCTCGTGCCTTGAGCTGGGGGTCTATCGGAAACAGCCTTTCTACTTCATCAGAGGTAGAGGTATGGACTGCGTACATCTTACCCCCCAGACCCCACTAGGTGGGAATACACTGGGTTTGTTGTTGTTGTTGTTGCTGCATGGTGTCTAGACTAGCTTTCGCGCATCTCGACTAAATGCACAAGATACCTGCCACCTCGACTAAATTTTTTTCACACAACATAGAAAAGAATAAATACTTTCTCAAGAAGAATAGGAGAGATTTGGTCTAGCATCTTTGACTCCATCACAAATTTGTGAGGATATAAAAAGAATTAGAGAAAGGATAACTGATGATGAGAGAGAAAAAATTAAAAGGACAAAGGAGTAATGCATTTTCACATCCCAAGCGAGAAAAAAGAGAGGTTGTGTTGTGTGAAACGAATGGATAGCCAAGTAAGAAAAAAAAGTGAGATCAAGAGAAAAGAAAAGAGAGATGACCATGAAAGGAAAAAGGAGAGAGGTTGACCGTGAGGTAGAGAGAGAAAAACAAGCAAGTATGGGTGAGGTTACTTCTTATTCTAACTCTAATGTTCCTACTTCTTCTAGTTGTTGGACTCTCTTTTAGGTAATCATGGGAAAGCTTTCATTAAAAAATCATCATTGGATGAACTCAATCCTAAGGCGGATGAAAGAGAAAAGACATTTTTCCCCCCTGAACTTGTAACCAAAACTTACGTTAGCACTTAAACTTAACTTTCATTTATTTAACCCCTTAACATCTTTAAACTGTATTAGTTTCACCCCTTAATATAAAATACCACTCTCACTCGGAGAGTGTGTTACACTCGCTCACACATCAGCGCCACGTTAGAGCCACACAAGCAAAATATCTATTAAATATGTATCTAATATATAAATAAATAAATATATAAAAATATTTTTAAATATTTTAAATAAAGAAAATACACCCCTCCCCCCTCCCCCACACTTCTTTCTTTCTCTCATCCACCCCAGCCACCCCCCGTCTATGTTCTACACAATTCAAGGAAATCAACTACAAATTAGCTCAAATTAAGGCAAAATTAAAACAAAACTACTCTGGCAAAACCTCATTAGTCAGGGAAAAAACAACATAGAATAATTTTATTTGGCTTATTTATGAAACTTAGAGCAGGAATTAGGTAAAGACAATTAAAGAGTAGAGGTGAAAAGGAGAAAAGTAGGTACGCCATGAAAGAAGAGATGGAGGAGTGGGGAATCATAAATAGACTTGATTTCATGCCGATTCCAGTCGTTTCTGGGTCCTTGACAATGACGAATAACTCCGGCCAAGTAGAACCAACGATGATAATGGCCACCGAATCGATCCAAACCACATCATCATCCAGCAAGAGGCGCGACAGTTTTATACACACACGAATGACGACTTTTGCAGAAATTGGAACTGAAGCAGCAGCTTTCAATTTGCTGCTACTTTGGAAGTTCCGCTATTGAAAATGAAAGAAAAAGGATGTTTGACAAAATTGAGGTCTAATTCCTAACGTGAAAATGGAGTTCCTAGTTGGAAAGTGGAAAAGTGGAGCTTCTTATTGGAAAAGTGGAGGGTCTATGTGCATTATTGGATTTGGATTAGTTGAAAATTTAATTTTTGAATTAGTAGATTGAAAGTTTGACCATTAGTTGGTGTTTTTTTAATTTCTAACCATTTCTTTTAACTATTACTTAAAAATTTCAATCAAATATGCCTTAATCATGAATTAATTTGGTTTGTTGAATGAATTTGAAAAAAAAAAATGAAGGAGAAAAGAGGGGGTGGTGGGGTGTGAGGAAGATGAAGGAAAAGGAATTTGTAAAATTTAAAAGTGGGCCCCACCTTTTTTTCCACTTTTTAAAACCATTTACGCGCTGACTTTTCTGATTTTTGCCACATCAGCAATTTAGGTGGTAAAAATTCGCTTGAGAGTTGTTAAGGGAGTAAAAAATTGTCCGATTAGTTTAGGGTCTAAAGTAATTTTTGGCGACAAGTTCAGGGGGGTTTTAATGTCTTTTCTCGTGGTTGAAACTACACATCCCATTAAGCAAGTGCATGTTGATAAGAAGGATAAAGATAAAGAGGATTATTTTGGACATATCCATTAGAATATAAGTAGGAATAGGAATAGTATACAAAATCCTACGTGGAAAAGGATTGTAATGTAGTGTCTATAAATAGGTGTCAATGTTAATTATGTAGACACACAATTCAATAATAATATTTTTTCCATTATTTCTCACATGGTATCAGAGCATTCGTGAGAAAAATATCATTCCTCACTGTGTAGTTTTTCAGTGACAGAAATAGTTCAAATAAATATATTTTCCGTTGGTGTATTTCAAGACAAAGCAACACCACCATCATGTTCGGAATTTCTCGGCGAGCAAACCCCAGGCAGACTCGCCAAGAACAAGTGTCATATGCGCCCTCACGTGCCGCCGGAAGATATTCTCCGACGAGCACGTCAGTCTACGCATCGACGCGTGCAGACAATTTCGACAACTTTTCCGACAATTTCTTTTTTTAGTAGCCTCGCCTCTTCATTCCGAGGCTGCTTATATAATTATTTTCTTATTTCAAGCGACTTCTGGACATCAAATCTTATATCCAGCGACTTTTCTTTTTTTTCGGGCAAATTCCAGCAATATTTCTTTTTCCTAATCAAATCTAAATCGTAATGAGGAGATTAGAAACTCAGATGTCACAGTTTATGAAGAATCGACGAGGGGAAGGTCGATTCGGAAGATCTTGGCCTAGGTGTAGTTATTGTAAAAGGCTTGGACATACTCGTGGCATATGCTATTCTCAACCAAAGTGTAGTTATTGTAATAGGCTTGGACATACACATAAAATATGTTATTTTTTACATAGTCGACCACCTAAAAATGCTCATATTGTTCAGTCTAACACCACAAGTGATCAATGGGTGTATTTATCTAACAAAGAATATAATGAGTATCTTCAATATCGAGCAAATAAGCATATATCTCTACCAATAGGCCCAACTGCAAAATCTCCTATCTTTGGATCATGGGTTGTGGATTCAGGTGCTTCTGGTCATATTTCTGGTAACAAATCACTTTTGATATTGTTTATTCACAATCTCTTCTTGCTATTACTTTAGCTAATAGAATACGAACAGAACCAAAAGGATTTGAACAAGCCAAACCCCTATCTTCTATCACTCTAGACTCTGTTCTTTATGTCCTTGATTGTCCTTTTAATCTTGCATTTGTTAGTCATTTGACACATGCCCTTCATTGTAGTATAACTCTTTTTTGTGATTATTTTCTAATGCAGGACCGCAAAACAGGACAAACGATTGGCATAGGACATGAATCACAAGGCCTTTACCATCCTACTTCTTCAAATTCCTTCACAACATGATTCATTACAGACCCTCCCGACCTTATTCACAAACGTTTGGAACATCCGAGTCTATCCGAGCCACAAAAGATAGTGCCTAGTTTGTCTAGTCTATCCACATTAGATTGTGAGTCGTGTCAACTTGGAAAACACAGCCATGCTACACTTTCACGTAATATTGAGAGTCGTTCAGAGTCTATTTTCTCATTAGTTCATTCTAATATTTGGGGTCCTAGTAGAGTCAGTTCACCCTTAGGATTTCGTTACTTTGTTACTTTCATTGATGATTTTTTAAGATGTACTTGGGTTTACTTGATGAAAGATCGTTCAGAGTTATTTTCTATATTCAAAAGTTTTTGTGCTGAAATACAAAATCAATTTGGTGTTTCTATTCGTGCTTTTCGTATTGATAACGCCTTAGAATACTTATCCTTCCAGTTTCAAGAGTTTATGACTCATCAAGGAATCATTCACCAGACATCATGTCCATACACCCCTCAGCAGAATGATATAGTAGAAAGGAAAAATAGGCATATCATTGAGACTGCTCACACTCTTCCCATTGAATACCATGTTCCGTTGCGTTTATGGGGTGATGCAGTCCTCGCATCTTGCTATCTCATTAACAAAATGCCATCATCTTCGATCCAGAATCAGGTTCCCCATTCCATACTATTTCCTCAATCACATCTCTACTCTATCCCCCTCGTGTTCTTGAAAGCACAAGTTTTGTTCATAACTTAGCCCTAAAAAAAGATAAACTATCCCCCCATGCTCTCAAACCAAGTTACTCGGACTCTTCACTTTCAGTGTTGCACCTGTGTCGACACAACATGGGTGTGGGTGTGGGTGTGGGTATGGGATCCGCACCTAATCTGGTCAACCAGTTTTCGGTACTTTGACCCAAATCGACTGGAAAAGTCCGGACAGATTTAAGAAATTTTGTAATCAAAACAAAAGCTAAGGTGAAATTGAAGGAAATGGAATACTTCTTGAACATATTTTCTCCTCAAGTTTTTCATATAATATCTCATAATTTATGTTTTATAACTTTATTTTAGATATTTAAATTATTTTTTGCCGAATCCCCGCACCAGTATCCATCCCTAGATCCATATCCCCGAATCTTTAAATTGATCGTGAAGGATCCAACCTCTAGATCTGTACCCATATCGGACACCCATCACCCGAGTCTGAGCAACTTAGCTCTCAAATGTGTCTTCCTTGGTTACTCTTGAGTTCAAAAAGGGTATCAATGCTATTCACCTGATCTAGGTTGCTACCTTATGTCTGCCAAGGTCACATTCTTTGAATCTCAGCCTTACTATACATCTTTTGATCATCTTGATATCTCTGAAGTCTTACCCATACTTTGAGTCTTACCTACACCAATCTTTGAGGAATCTACGGTTACTTCTCCATCTCTAGCTACAGTGCCACCACTTTTGACGTATCACCACCGCCCACGTCCACCATTAGTCCCAGATAATTCATGTTATACGTTTGACGCTTCCCCTACTACGGACCTGCCTCCTCCTACCCAATCAGTTGGACTTAAAAAAGGTATAAGATCCACTCGTAATGCTAACCCACATTATACTTTCTTGAGTTATCATCGTCTGTCATCACCCCATTATGCTTTTGTATCATGTTTGTCCTATATTTCCATCCCCAAGACTACAGGTGAAGCACTTTCCCATTCAGGATGGAAACAGACTATGATTGATGAGATGTCTGCTTTACATATGAGTGGCACTTGGGAGCTTGTTTCCCTTCCTGCAGGTAAATCTACTGTTGGTTGCCGTTGGGTTTATGGAGTCAAAGTTGGTCCAGATGGTCAGGTTGATCGACTAAAGGCTCGCCTTGTTGCCAAAGGATATACACAAATACTTGGGCTTGATTATAGTGACACTTTCTCTCCTGTGGCTAAAATAGCATTAGTACGCCTTTTTCTCTCTATGGTTGTCGTTTGTCATTGGCCTCTTTATCAGTTGAACATAAAGAATGTTTTCTTGCATGGTGATCTTGAGGAAGAAGTCTAAATGGAACAACCACCAAGTTTTGTTGCTCAGGGGAGTCTAGTCGCCTTGTATGTCGGTTGCACAAGTTACTCTATGGTTTGAAACATTCCCCTCGAGTCTGGTTCGAAAAGTTTAGCACAGTGATTCAGGAGTTTGGCATGATTCATAGTAGAGCTAATCATTCACTATTTTATCGTCATTCTGAACCAAATCTATGTATTTATCTGGTGGTTTACGTTGACGATATTGTTATCACCGGCAATGATCAAGATGGTATCACTAACTTAAAGCAACATCTCTTTTAGCATTTTCAGATAAAGACCTCGACAAACTGAAATACTTTATAGGTATTGAGGTTGCTCAGTTCAAATCAGGTATTGTTATTTCTCAAAGCAAGTATGCTTTAGACATTCTTGACGAGACAGGAATGATGGGATGTCAACCCATTGACACTCCTATGGATCTAAAGGCTAAACTTCTGCCAGGACAGGGGGAGCCACTTAGTGATCCTGGAAGGTATAGGCAGTTGGTTGGAAAGTTGAATTATCTCGCAGTGACTGGACCTGACATTACTTTTCCTGTAAGTCAATTTATGACTTCCCCATATGATAGTCATTGTGATGCAGTTGTTCATATTTTGCGATATATAAAGTCATCTCCAAGTAAAGGTAGTTTCGAGGATAGAGGCCATAAGCATATCATTGGATATACAGATGTTGATTGGACAAGATTACCCTCTGATAGATGTTCTACATTCGGATATTGTACTTTAGTAGGAGGTAATTTGGTCTTCTGGAAGAGTAAGAAACAGAGTGTGGTTGCTCGATCTAGTGCCGAAGCAGAATACTGAGCAATGGCTGCAGCAACTTGCGAGCTGGTTTGGATCAAACAATTGCTGGGAGAACTAAAATTTGGAAAAACTGATAAGATGGAACTTGTATATGATAATCAAGCAGTCCTTCATATTGCATCTAATCCAGTGTTCCATGAGAGGACCAAGCACATAGAGATTGATTCACTTATCCAGTGTTCCATAAGAGGACCAAGCACATAGAGATTGATTCACTTATCCAGTGTTCCATGAGAGGACCAAGCACATAGAGATTGATTCACTTTGTCCGAGAAAAGATACTCCTGGGAGATATTGTTACAAAATTTGTTTAGTTAAATGACCATCTTACAGATATCTTCACCAAGTCTCTCACCAGTCCTCGTATTAATTATATTTGTAACAAGCTTGGTACATATGACTTGTATGTATGCACCAGCTTGAGGGGGAGTGTTAGAATATGAGTAGGAATAGAAATAGTATACAAAATCCTACGTGGAAAAAGATTGTAATGTAGTATCTATAAATAGGTGTCAATGTAATTATGTCGACACACAATTCAATGATAATATTTTCTCCGTTATTTCTCACAATATCCAAGATAAGACTCATGATAAAAGGTCAAACAAGGCCGTTGTGAATCTAACACTCATGCAAAAGGATAAACAAGGTGATGGCATTCCTGTGTCACATAAGACCAAGTACGCTATGTATGATTGGTTTATTCATATTCTTGGGATTCCTAGAACACCTAAGATCTTTTTGGAGGTTATGAAGTACACCCTTACGTTGGTTAATTTTGAGGATGATGATATTTTGTTATATAAAGCGTGAAGTAATATATGTACCCTCTTGAAATTGAGTATGACATTGTTGAATATGTGTTCCCACTTGTTGAAACGAGACGTGATTCGTGACATTTGTTGGAGGAGGATTGAGAATGAGTTAGATGATTCTCTAATTCTAATGTCAAACAAGTTTTCGTGTGATAACTCATCAGAATATGATTCTTTATGTGTGATGAGTCATAATTCTTCAAGTGTTGGGATTGTAAGTTTAAAAAGGTGTTTGCTACTAGCGATGAGGAGATACATGACTATGGGTACTCATATACTTACATGAATAAATTTTATTGGACAAAATCTTTCGGAGGTATAATTGAGGATGCTTGGCTATATCATAAAAGTATTCAGTTTGGTGCATGTGGTAGGATTTGGTATCATCCTTGTCATGTCAATTGGAGTACTTTATTGATAGAACCAAATTAGAATTACATGTATAATTCATATAGGCATCTAGACAAGAATTTCGTTGTGTTTATGTAAGTAAAAAAATTTCTATTGGGATGATGATGTACACAACAACAACAACAAGCCCAGTATATTCCCACATAGTGGGGTCTGGGGGGTAAGATGTATGCAGTCCATACCACTACCTCTGGAGAAGTGAGATGATAATGTACACATGCTTTATAAAGGTGTTTTTATACATGCTAGGATTAATCGGGTTAAGTGGACACATGGTCATTACCTAGTTTTGTTCCTACCGTTGTTGCCTTCGAGTATTGGGTGTTGTTCACTAATGCATGTCTTCTTGATTTTACAAGATTCAAATTTGAGGACGAATTGTTTTCAAAAAGAGGAGGAATGATAGCATTCACGGTGGCACATCTCCATTAAAGTTGACGAGCTTCAATGAAAAATCAAGATGATGTTTATGGTGAAAGAAAGATCCGAGAATGAGCCTATAAATTACGGTAATAAGTGAACTTGGTACTACACATATGTCATGACCCAAGTTCAAGCCCCAAAAGCGGAAGATTGGAGCCCCATTAGGCCCCAAAGGAGAGGCCAAAGAAGCTGAATTTCCATTACCACATGGAGGCCCAAAAGAGTGTCAAAGGAGCTGTCACATGGAGACTCAAGGAGCCCAAAGAGAGGCTAATTTGCATGCACAAAATTGCCTAAATTTCAAGGCCAAAAGGGCTGAAATTCCTGCCCAAACATGGCGCTGAACTAATGCCCAAAATGGGGCTGCTTTGGAGTGACTCTGCTGTCATGTTTTGTCACTTTTCCCTTTCTTTTTCTTAGCCATTTTAAGAACTTTGGTATTTATTTTTACATGCTTTCCTAGTTTAATCTTTTCTAGTTTAAAGTTTCTTAGTTTAAAAGTTTCCATGTTTGAAAGTTTCCTAGTTAGGGTTTATCTATTTATTATTTCCATAAAAGTAGAATTCGAATCTCAGTCTATTTGGGATAGGTTTTATAGGGATGAATTTTGCTATTTTCAATTAGACATGATTAATATTATTTGAGAGTTTTTTCTTCTTTACATTTTTGTGTGGCGACTATGGATTTATCTTACAGCCTTATAAGAACGATTCTTAAGAGGTAGAATTAATTTTTGAGTTGATATCTTTGGTTCTTATTCGTAACTTAAAGAAGGTGATTAGTCTAAGTAACCCGATTCTCATCACTCCTCCAAGCCTCTAGCCACTATTGGAAGTCAATGGGAGACATACCTAATGAGCTCAAGCATAAGTGCAACAACTGCAAAGTCTCAACCACAATCTTAGCTGAAATCTGTGACATAAATCATCAAAATCCATTTATTTGGACACATTTAATATTGTGAGGCATCACAAACTGACTAGCTTTACACTGTCGATCTACCTGTGGTAACTCTCTTTAATGCACGCTTTGGATGGACAATATAAGCCCTTATGGAATGTAGAGATAACATCAGACAGTGTTCGGGCAATTAGACCACACATTAGTCTGTATTTTCCACATCTCTTCACCACTATAACTAGGTGCATTTTAGTTAAAATGGCATCACGATGTTTAGCCTGGATCCTTTTAAGTCACTTAATGTGGCCTACTCTTTGATATCCTTATTGGTTTTCAAGTGTTGATTAGATGTTTTCGGCAAATTCACATCTCAGTTGAACATTGAAATTGGAGGTACCATAAAGTTGCAAGAGCTAAAATTGAGGAGGTTGTAACTTATCTTAAAGTTTATGTATCAACCTTGATCAACAATAAACCACAGACATCTGACATTACAGCTTAAAAGTTACAAATGATGAGTCTAATCAGAAACTATGATGCAATGTGCAGTCAAACTACTTAAAATAAACATACAGTCCCATAGAGTAACTAGAAAAAACAATTCTCTCAAGTCATGTAACTTGAACAGTGACGAGAATCTATAATTCTAACATTTCTCTTTATTGAAAAGCTGGGTAATAATGATCTGTGGCACACTTGGACACTTCGCCACGCTCCAGGACTAATCCGATAATGTGAATGATAACAGGACTTCCAGTCCTAGCTTTTATGAGAACTCAAAATCCAGTATGGCACTTTTGTAATTGTACTGACAAGTCTCTGACAAGATTAAATGATCCATGAAACAATCACGTTGGCAATAAACTATCAAGCTGTTGGCTATCCAAAATCAGGATCTATCACATTTGGAAGTTGGATTTTCAAGCCTAAGTAGCTTAGTCAACAGACAATTAACTTCTCCATTAGCACAAACCATTAATCTATCGCACGGTTCATTGATCTGATGCTAGAGGTCAACATGATCACATTGCAGGTAGAAGGTTGGTTTGGCTATTAACATTTTGTGATAACTATTGTTCCCTTGCAGCCAAAACAAGAGATGGCCGAATACACAGAATAAAGATTGGACGAGAAACCTTAAAGAAGGTAATCACACTTAAAAAAGTAGAGTAGCAGGTGATATAAACTATCATGCTTCACTTTTTATTTAGAAACTGATAATTGTTATTATGCTTCACTTAAAACTTTAATGATCTTCTGTACTTCTTAGCAGGGAATCCTTGGGAAAGGAAACATCAGCATAGATAGCAACAACAATACAACAATAACATACTCAGTGTATTCCCACAAAGTGGGGTCCGGGGAAGGTAAAGTATACACAGTCCATACCACTACCTTGGATGAAGTAGAAAGGTTGTTTCCGATAGACCCCCAGCTCAAGAAAACATTAGCATAAATAGGGTGACAGAAAAAACAGAAAGGAGAATCAGGGTTCAGGAATTTATACTTTTCGTTCCACAAATACAATGGTCAAAGGGAAAGGATGGCCAGACTTTTCAGCTTGAGCAGCCTCCTCAACCAGCAAATCCAAAAGTCGATCAATCTACAAGATTTATCATCACAACAACATCAAGCTATAATCATGATGAAAGAGCCAGAAATCTAGTGACAGTTACCATCTTTTTTTAAAACGACATGTCGACATCTAAGATTGACCTCAATCACAAGATATTTAATGCCATAACTCTTCTCCAACAACAACAACATACCCAAGTGTAATCTCACAGGTGGTGTCTGGGGAGGGTAGGGCGTCTGCATACCTTACCCCCGCTCAATTCTTTCTTCACCATGAACAAATATTGGAAAAGAAATCTAACAAAAGTACAACTACAAGACAAAAATATTTGATCTTTAGCACAATAAAAATACTATAGATCCAGAAGAACCTTATATTTCAAAATACTATCCACCGGAGGACAGATCAAAATGTGAATCGCTCATAGTTTATTTTTGAAGACATAAACAACCAAGGAGTTGCTGGTAAATTGATAGCATGGACAAAACAAAAGAGAGCATCAAGGATTGTCCTCATGTACCTATTGTGCAGAACCTAGTGATTGGAAGACCCCTTAACAGAGGAGAATACTCTATCAGAGTTATAGAACTGTTATGCCTCTTCTTTATTTATTAAATAAAATTATAACGGTAGTGTCAAGGCCAGCTTGCATGCACCTCAACTATTCCACAGAGTACCGCCACGGCCAACCAGCACAAGTACGGAATAACTTCGCCCACCAAGGCTTAGGCAGATGGAAAAGATAATCTAGCATTTTTGTCTCTACTAGGATTTGAACCCAGGTCTCCAAAGTTCTTGCCCACTTAATTGACTGCTAGGTCACACCTTAGGTTGCAAATGCCTCTTATTTATCATTGAAGCCCCAATAAATCCTTCCTTGTATGTTAGATTTCTTAGAAAGAAGATTTGTGTATAAACTCATCTACATTTATATTCCCTCTTTTGTGCAATATCATACCTATATATATTTCTATCAAGACTTGAATAGCATCCTAAGAAATAAGGATTGCTCGATTCAACGCAGTTGTTTTTGTAAACAATGACATGAATAGGGCTAAAACCATTTTAAGTGATAAAACATGGGGAAAAGATAATGAACTCTCCGACAAAATACATACAGTTCTACTGCATTACAGTTGCTTCACCAGTTATACGATAATATGCAAGGATTCAAATTAAAGAGAGTTAACACTTTTTATCACCTTATGGTCTGGAGAGTATTCCCAGAAAAAACAGCCATTTATGCTGCTTGGGATCTCATCACTTCACACAGTAAGGGGCCGGTTGGTAGGGTGTATAAGAATAGTACACAATATGGTGTATTAGTAATGCTAGTATTAGTTATGCTCGCATTAGTTATACTAAGATTTTTCTTATGCAGTGTTTGGTTTGGTGTATTAAATATAATATCAATTGCATAGTCTCTAAAAAAATAATGTATGTTTGAAAAATTAACCTCCTCAAATATGGTGGAAATATGATGGTAAGGATTTGGGAAATTTTTGAGGGGCAATTGTGTCTTTACCCATGCTAAAGCATGCATTAGAACCCATTGCATTACTAATATCATGGATTGCCATGTATTAGTAATACACACCTTAAAACCAAATAGTGTATAACATTAGTTATACATAGGTTGAGAGAGTGAACAAAACAAGGTACTAGTAATACACAAAGCTAATGCATGCATTATTTATTCTAATGCACTCTACCAAACGACAACTAAGAGTTAGCTCCTTATGCATTTGAGAATTCTTGACTAAGACCGCCTTATCAAGCCTAACAACCCACTATGACCAGCCAAAATCCCACATGTGGTAGCCAGTATAATGATGAGATAGATTTTAGTATTGAATCTTTATACTTCATCGCCATTATTGTCAAAGATGGGGAAAACACACCCTATGGCGAAAGAATGAAGAATGCCACATCATTAGATGCATATCTCAAACAACTATGCATACAAGTAACAAACAAGGAAGAAGCAAAAACTGAATGAAATAAAAAAAAAATTTAAAAAAGGATTGCAACAAAAATGGTTCCATTGAAGCCATTGAAGTAATGCCGGTCGATCTGTTTTCTTTGCTGTTTAAGTTCAGCAATGAACATACCTTGTCATTTTCAGGTACCTTCTCTAAAGTCTGGGAAACATTTGCAGTTGGGCTGCTTACTTTTCCAACTTTTATGCGCACAGGATTAAACAAGTAATCCTGTAATAATCAAAAGTGATACATGACACCTCTTTTACAGAACAATAGCATTGACCACATCATATGTTTAACGAAATTGAAGAGTTTTAAGTGATGATGAATTGCATATTCATGGAGAATGACATTGTTGGAGAAAAACAACAAAATATAAGTTTCCTTATGAACAAGATCTCAAACAGAATTCATGATTTTAGGCCACATAAGTTTCCTTAAAGCGAATTTGTTATGGTTTAAAAGCTTTACCCTTTTTAACAAGAATTGCCAATCAAAATTAAAGTAATTTCTAGCTTGACCTAACTTTCATTTTTTCCGGACATTGAACTCGCATGGTATTTCTTTTTTATTAAGTAAAAGCATTTTCATTCATAAACATGGCCAAACTGGCCATATACAAGTGGTATACCAAAAAGTAAAGAATCTATAGAATATGATTCTCAACGAACTCCTCCCATTCCCCTGTACAACAATGAACTTTCTGATTACACCAGGAGAAAATAAGGGAACGGAGACTACTCCTCAACAGACAAAAACTCAATGATAGATGTCTATGCAGAATCTGAAAATGCTTAGAATTACCCATTATGATCTTAGAATCCTAGCATCCATAAAAGAAGCCCACCAGGATACCATTTTAAATACCTGTGCCAATGCCTCAATTTCTGCTGGCATGGTGGCACTGAAGAGCAGTGTCTGATGCTTTTCCGGAAGATTTCGCATTACCTATGACAGTAACATTTGCAAGTTGTCATTTATAATTCTTTTGGAAAGGGTAAATGGTATTTCATTGATGTCAAAACAGCATAAAGTGTTGGGATATTTACAACAACAACAATAGAGAAGGTAAAAAGAAAGGAAATCAGAGAGCAAAAAGTAGAAGCAAAAGTAGATTTGGCTGACTATTAGAGCCTCATCTATACATCTATACATGTAGAAGTTTAAAACCTCCAGCATGGTATCAACATCCATTACATAATCCAGTTGACACCAAGAAACATACTGATAGCATCCAGGCTGGTCCACTTGCATTAAGATTGACGGGCTTCAATGAAATCAAGAAGATGCTTATGATGGAAGAAGAGCCCAAGAACGAGTCCAAGAATTATGGAGAAGAATGGGCAAAGTGCTACACATATTTCATGATTCAAGTCCAAGCCCAAAAAGAAGAAGATTGAGCCCATACGGGTTGTGAGTAAATTTGGAAACTTTTCCTTATTTTCTTAGGAGAGAATTTTTGGTATTATTTTTACATGCTTTCCTAGTCCTAGTAGGATTTTATTTATTATTTCCATAATAGTAGACCCTAATCTCATGCTATTTGGGATAGCTTTTTCCTAGTCCTAGTTAGATTTGATAAAGGTAGATTCCAATCCCATTCTATTTGGGATAGGGTTTTTTTTCCCTATATATAGGGATGGATTTTGTTATTTTCAATCAGATAACATTATTATTAATTGAGAGTTTCTCTTATTTACACATTTGTGTGTGGCTACTTGGGATTTATCTTACAATCCTATAAGAACGATTCTTTAGGAGGTAAGATTAATTCTTAACTTGATATCTTTGGTTTCTATTAAAGTTAATTAAAGAAGGTGATTAGTCTTATACTAATTGTTGTCTTTAATTTCTTCAAAATAGGGGTCTAGATCACCTTTAGATCTAAGTTCTTGAATTGACTCTATTGGTATCATAATTAGTCTTAATCCACTAATTTTGAATACTAAGATCAATTAGGGTTCTTAGCACTTAACCTCGAAATTGGAGATTTATTCTCAAATTTCATCTATCTTCCCGCATTATTTTCTTGTTTATTAACGTAACCCGATTCTTATCAAGTGGTATCAAAGCGGTTCTATCAAGGTTTCGTTCTTGATAATCTTGGGAGCTTCAACAAAAAAAAAAAATATATTTTTTTGGGCGCATCCCTAGCAGTTTGATAGGAATGCAATTTATGATAGGGGGAAGAATAGAGTTTCTTTTGAGCTAAACAAAAGAAAATATAAACTTGCACCTCTAACTCCGTCCCAAGTTTATGAAGATCAGAAACGTGTGAAAGAAGCAATGAAAGATTTTGAGCGAGAAAATAATGGAAGGAGTAAGGAAGTGCATGCTGACATTCGAAGAGAGGAAAAGGAAGAGGTTGTGTTGTGTGGGGAGAATAAGTTGTCAATTGAGGTCAAGAGAAAAGAAAAGAGAGATGATCACGAGAGTAAAAAGGAGAGGGATGGTTGTGAGCTAGAGAGAGAAAAACAAGAGAGTTTGAATAAGGTTATTTCTTATTCTAACTCTAATATTTCTACTTCTAGTTATTTTGACTCTCTTGCAGATACTTATGGGAATATTTGCATTAAAAAATCACCATTGAATAAACTTATTCCTAAGGTGGTCCAAACTAAACATCCCATTGAGCAAGTGCATGTTGATGAGAAGTATAAAGGTAAAGAGAATTGTTTTGGATCTTTCCAAGATAAGACTCGTGACAAAAAGATCAAAAATACAGTTGTGAATCTAACGCTCATGCAAAAGGAACGAGGTGTTGTTATTTTGCCATATAAGACCAAATACGGTATGTATGATTGGTTTATTCACATTCTTGGGATTGCTAGAACACCTAAGGTCTTTTTTGAGGTGATGAACTACACTCTTAACTCTCAATTCTTACGTTGATGTGAATAGGTACGTGGGAAAATATCTGAGAAGTGTAATTGAGAATGCTTGGCTATATCATAAAAGTGTTCAATTTGATGCATATTCTATAGATGTTATGTCGTCTTTGGCAAGTCCATTAGAGTACTTTATTGATAGAGTTAAATTGGAGAAGCACATATCATCTTCGACGTTATCCATACATGAAATTTGTTGTGCTCATACAAATAAGAGAATTTTCTATTGGGATGACGATGTCCACATGCTTTATAAAGGTGATTTTATACATGCAAGGATTAATTGGGTTAAGTGGACACATGGTCACTATCTTGTTTTGTTCCTACCATTGTTGTTTTCAAGTAATGAATGTTTACTATTGTATGTCGTCTTGATTATGCGAGATTCAAATTCGAGGACGAATTGTTTTCAAGAAGAGGGGAATGATAGCATCCAGGTTGATCCACTTGCATTAAGATTGACGAGCTTCAATGAAATCAAGAAGATACTTATGATGGAAGAAGAGCCCAAGAACGAGTCCAAGAATTATGGAGAAGAATGGGCAAAGTGCTACACATATTTCATGATTCAAGTCCAAGCCCAAAAGAAAGAAGATTGAGCCCATATGGGTTGTGAGTAAATTTGAAAACTTTTCCTTATTTTCTTAGGAGAGAATTTTTGGTATTATTTTTACGTGCTTTCCTAGTCCTAGTAGGATTTTATTTATTATTTCCATAATAGTAGATCCTAATCCCATACTATTTGGGATAGCTTTTTCCTAGTCCTAGTTAGATTTGATAAAGGTAGATTCCAATCCCATTCTATTTGGGATAAGGTTTTTTTTCCTATATATAGGGATGGATTTTGTTATTTTCAATCGGACAACATTATTATTAATTGAGAGTTTCTCTTAT